>NC_090704.1:33534978-33835811 GCF_040954835.1 Lepisosteus oculatus
TTTGTAGATTATTATTTTTAGCTCTTGCTGATTTCTCTCTGCAGGCTACCTGACTCCCCACCGCCTGGGAGTTTTTACAACTCTGTCCCATCAGCTGTCAGCTGTCCCCGTTTTATAGCTTCCCTCCGACAGGCACGCGGTAGGCGGTGATGCGGTTCTCAGAGGTCAAAACACGCAGAGCTTCACTCTGACGACCACCATTGGTCACTTTCCCTTTGTCCCGCCTACTCTCTCGAGCAGTCCTCTTTTCTCGTTGGTTAAGAACCACAGTCAATCGAGATTCTCGAATTCCTAGAAACGCGATAGCTTTTGCGTCATAAAGCCTCCCCCCACCCCAGCACCGCCCTTCAAACCAGTCATTGGCTGTCCGAATGGAAGGACAGAAACGACAGTCCGCAGTGCCTGACAATAAAATGAGCTTTAAACCCGTATATTTAGGGATTTAAATACTCCTGAAATTACCAGATTGTTCATCCTAGTTACGTTAATACAATTTTAGACGTGGAACTCCCCTTTTCCCCACAAATTAGCAAGGTATAACACTAGCATGAAGCATATTGTGCTTTCTCCTGTTTTTAAATCTAAGGTTAACCTGTGTATTTATCAGATTTTAAAGCGAACTAGATACACGACAGTTCTGCAGTGTTTACACTGTTATTTCAGGTTGCATAATTTAACAGGTACATTTAATTTAAATTCGGTTGCTGTGATCTGAAGCCATTTAGTAAAGAGGATTGAGAAAAGATGAGCCGGAAGAAAACAGTGACTTTCCTATATTTCAATATAAATAATAAAATACACACCTACCTTTCCTTACACAAAAAATATCCAAGGCTAGATCACACTCAAGATAATTTGTAAGAACTGAAATTGCCAGAGAAAACAAAAACGCAGCTTTATTTGGTTTTAATCAACTTGAAGAGTGCGAGCAAAGGCCCTCTGCGGAGCGATACACTAAAAGGAGTTTGTAGTGGAGTAGTACTTCGTCAGGCTGCTCCTGCAGAAGAAGTCCGGGGCCGCCGCTGATTGGATAAAAATTGGGTAGTAACCATCCGTAACTGGCTCTCTGGTATCCAAGGTGCTGATGCCATTTATACGTCATACATAGATGAATGGGGATCACGTAAACGCCCATCTTTGAATTTAAAGGGACAACTTGTCATATGCTTGGCGATAAAAAAAAACAAGCACGGTAACATGCTTTGCTTGAAAAACACATTCTAAAGTTTCCAACCCTGAGGTAGCAATTTTCTGGGCCTCAAGGCCCAAACCATTCATTATTGACAAGGAATTGAAGGTTATTCAGTTATGATTAGTGACTTTTAAGATGATTGTTTTGCAGTAAGAAAAAATAGTCTCGAAGTAACCTTTTAAAACAAACAAAAAAAACATTAACATAATTATTTATCTAAACTTTCAGTGGAGCACCCAAGCAAAACGAAAAGCTATCAATGTTTAATCCGGCGAATATACCTGGACTGTGATACCGCAGTTTTCCATTACCTAAATAATGCAGTTCCCTGGCAGTGACCAGGCATCTGTACAGTGACACGCTACAGTAGTGTGTGCTCTATGCGCCTGTTTCACTATCATAAAGTACTACAGTAACTACACACAGTCACGAAACCAGTAATTTGTTTATTTTCATAAATACCATAAATATTATTTACTAAAACTATAACCATCAATGAGATTTTTCCTCAGTTTCTTAGAACAATACAAGTGAATTAACTAAGCACAATAAGGCACAATAAAGACAAAATTATTTGACTTTTTGAATTTATAAGCAATCTTTATTAAACTAAGTGATTCTGAATATAAATTCAAATAAAGGCTTTTGATACATTTTGTGGCCATATAAAAATAAGTGACCTTTTATAAGGCTGTGTAGTATTGTACATTTTAATGAACAATACATTTATTTCCTGAGGTAAAAAATAAAATGTACAAAATTATAAAAAAATTACAATTGTTAAGTCTAGTATCCTGGGCAGCTGGAACAATAGATGAGCTTCCATGTGTGGCCAAAATGTGGTCTAATCTTTTAGTTTCTAAAAATACAAGAACAGCTTTATTCCAAAACTCTGCCCAATGAGACTTCAGAGCCACATTATCACTGACAACAGCAGAAGTTCAAGTTGAACAGTAAGTATGTTGAACATAAGACATAAGTGATCTGTACTGTATACATGGCCTGTGCTATTGGTTATATTTTATATGGAAAACGTCCAACCAAAGTTGTGGTAGTATTTGTGTAAAATGTTGGCTATGTGAGTAAGCATTGTTTTGTTCAAGTCAGTCAAGTGGATTCCTGAGTGCCTCTTGACTACTCTAGAATTCCCATATCTTGTCAATGAAATCTAATTTAAGAAAAAGGTTATAAAACCATCTAGGCTGTAATGTTGTTATCCTCAATTCAAGTGCAGCATGTAACTGGATGTTGGATTTAACTGTACAATATTCATTTGTGCAAGGTGCTTGCTTGATTTCATTAAAGACTGGCAAATGAAAAGCATTCTGAAAGAGAAGTTATGAAAAGGGGACATTTAGCTCCTGTTGCTGATTAGGTTGCTGGGAGATTATTGATCTGAGAGTGCCAGCAGGCTGGTTCTTGTGCAATCCCAGTGAATCAGCCCCAACAGCATGGTCTGGTAATTTATTCAACACCTCCTCTCCTCTTTGTGGAGAGATCTGCCTCCCACTTCCCATCCTCACTCCAATCTGCATACTGAACTTGGAATATGGACTGAGGGATGTTGTTGTCAATACACTTCTTTTCTTAGTTCTTGGGAGATTTCTGTCAGATTCATCCCCCGGGTGTTTCTTTGTCCTTGGCAGCAGAATCTTCCTTTCTCATAATGCCCTGCATTTCTACCTAGAATAATGAACCTCTTTACAATAGCCTGGTCTCCTCCTCTTTAGGGCATCAGTGCATCCCTGCTGTCCTCAGGCAAGCTTAAAAGTCAAACAGCAACCACAGCAATAAACACAAATAGATATCTAAATGAAATAACCTCCTGTGACCTAGGTGGTGAAAAAAACTGCCATAAAAAAATCAGTTAGGCCACTTGAAAGCAGCATAAGGACAGAAATCATCAAGCTGTATCGAGAACTGAACTTACACAACATGGAGTGGAAGCACAGCAGGAGCAGAACGGTGCAGAAAAAACATGCTGCATAAGCATGACTCACATCAGAGAATCACAGACTCTAACACAGATAGTTATTTATAAGCCGAGTTAACCTGCTTGAGGGAGGAGGAAGAACTGTTATCCATAGGGGCAAATCACTGTCAGGAGCTTCACTGCACTTTGTTGAGACGTAGAGCTCAGGTGAAAGACTCAGGCCAGCAGGGGAGCTGCAGGGTGTGATAAGCAACCTCTCATGTAGCAGCAGGGACCACGTCACAGGTCACTAAACACATACAGTACAGGCTTCAGAATTGTTACTAATAGCATAAATAGGTGTGATACCAGAACTATAGCAAGTACTGTTCAGGTACAGTATGTCTACCTCACATACTGTATTATTGTAATCATTTTAATGGTAGAATACTAATAATACAGATGAAAGACCTCCATTGTTTCCACTTCTCCTTTCTATTAAATGCTCTATTATCAATTCTTGTTACAAGTCTGTCTCACCAAAGTATGTTACTTCAGTGTGGGCTGATGGTCAGCCAGAAACAGACAAAACCGCAACTGTCTTACTGGCATCCCTAGCTGTTCTTTCTTATTGCAGCCTTTTCTGTTTCTTTAAACTTCACAGGGCTTTTATTGCATCATAACTGTCTTGCTCCGGGGAAAAGACAGGCACCCTGGTGAAAGCCTAATAAAAAAAATAGCACTTTTATAGAAAAAGAAAATATTTCAAATACCAGCAGCTGATTCTCTGGGTAAGATAAGATAGCACACTGGAAAGATGTGGCAGATTTCAGTACACATCTGAGCTGAAATTAGAAGCACCATTTATGTCTCTTATTTAGCTAGTTCTTTGTGAGATATCCTATATCCTGCACCCTCCTCCTTTATGCCTGCTCGGAAGCTTATCTGGCATACTACAGTAATTAAATAGGCCAGAGGAAACAGCTTCTGAGCAGCCTTGTGAGAGATGACACGCTCATAGGGAAAGTTGAGGAATCAAACTGATGTCAGTGTTCAGAAATCCAATAGGGACGATCCCATTCCCTGAACCTTGTGTTACACCAGTATTAGCCCCCCCTGCACTGTTTCTCACATTTCCACATTAAGGAATCTTTGTTTGCCGAAGCAGTGCTTTCTGAAACAGCATGGCAAATCATGGGCCAAGCAGGCACCGTGACAAGCCTGGAGCAAAATGTTAAACAAATGTAAAAACCTGCAGTGTGACTGGACCTTTACTTAAGATTTGAAAGCCCAGAACATTGAAGGAAGAGTTTTTTCATATTTCGACTGACCTGATTTTGTTTGGCTAGCTCAAAATTCCTTAATCCAAGGCTCTTTCTCAATACAGCCCTCTGTACAAGCATCATGGGCTAATCTGAAGATGCCCACTCTGAGACATTGCTCAGCTAGAACCACAAAGTAAATAAGAAACTCCCTCTCAGCTAATAGCACTTTTAATGGATGGCTATATTTGTTTTGTTTTGTTTGTTTTACTTGTGTTTTTTTGTTGTTGAGAGGACAGGGTTCATATTTCCAAGTCCTTTTGCACTGAAAGCAGAGAGTCCATTAGTCACAGCACCATTAAGATCAGAAACAAAGAGCAATCTAAAACATTTCCCTGGCTGCTCACTTTCATTTGGTTGGCTGTTTTGTGAAGTTTAGATTCCTGAGAACAGCAATGCATTCATTCAAGGAGGAGAGGTGAAATCGCATCACGCTTTCTACGGTACAGTATGTCATACAAAAAATACCTTTGCTTCAAAATGACTAAGATGAACGCCTGCTTACGAACTGTGAAGAAAAGTTATTAATATTGCTCAGTGAAGGAATGCCTAAACTTGTACAAAAGTTATTACCCTGCTAGATAAGATCCATTTTTACTGCAATGAATTGTCATATTTTAAAAAATGTTTTTTTTCTGTATAGTTAAATACTGACTGCCTCTCTCCCCACCACCTTCTTCCATCTTTCACAAGACTGTTGTTTATATGACTGTAACGTTTCAGACTGCCGAGGATGATAATGCAGTACAGATTAAACTAGGCAGCCATCAAACACAGTCCTTGTAGAAAAGAAATCATATCATGAATTGCAGTTAACTACAGTATTTGATCTTCTTTTTAAATTAAGAATTAGTACATGATTAAGCTTAAAATGACAGAGATGGACTTTAGTCTTCATTCAGGTACATTCAGTACCATTGAGGTAGTCAGTCACTCATTATGGAACTATTAAAAAATGGTGATCATATGTTATGCTGTGCAAGCACAAAAGTTTATCATTTCTGGACTAAAGACTATGAAGAAATAAACTAGAGTTTAACATAACAGAATGGTATACAATACATGTTAAATCAGCACAGGATGGAGGAAACAGCTTAGAAATACTCTGCTTGAAGCAAGGAACAGTGAGAATACACTGAGAGGAACAAGAGTAATAATATCAATGGCAAGAAAGCAGTGGACCAAATGGTCAGACCAATCAATTAAGTAAAAAAAACATAAGGAGAAAAAAAGCACTCTATAAAATGATTAAAAAATAATCAGATCCAGTTAAAGAAACTGAATAAATATATTTTTAGCATATGCAAAAAAGGTGATTAGACAAACCAAGACAGAAGCTGCAATGGAGGCTTAAATATTAAAATATATATATATATTTTGTATATTGCAAGAGCAAAAGAACAGTAAGGAATAAAGTTAAGTCCACACAGAGATAATAATGGCAAACTTTTAAAACTGTATATTAAATCAACAATTAGCTCAGACATCTATTGTGTAAGTAATCAATAACTTGCCTCAGGCTGAGCAAAAACTAAATTCTGTATTCAAAAGTTTTATTATAGAAAAGGCATAAGTAGAAAAGATATTGATAGACTGTTAAGCACCCCAACAGTCCAATAATCACCAGTGACAAGGCTAATATCCATTGTTTGGAAAATTGCTTATGTAGCACCCATCCTTAAAAAATGCTGACTAAACTGAACAAAGTGATTGTACACCAACAAGTCCTACCTCTATTACATGTTAGGTTATTTAAATAACAATTTGAACTAAACAGAGGATCATCTATATGGTATAATAGGAAGCTTTTATTAAACTAACTTGTTAGAGTACTTCGAATGAGCAACAACAGTAATATGCCAGAGCATGTGACAATTATTTTGATTTTAATAAGTTTTTTTTAATACATTTTCTCATACAATTAGAGTATTAATTATTTTAATTTATACTTGAGAGATTAATTCTCAAGTCAAGGGTATTCAAGGTAATGTGGGTGTTTGGACTGGGCACTGGTTAATGGATAGAAAACAGAGTACAGAAAAGAGGTCAGTTTGGGGTGATGTATTAACGGAATATTAAAGGCTTTGTATTAGGACCACTGTTTTTCTTAATTTATATTAATCCTTGCATCACTTAACTTCTAGCAACTGAATGAGCTAGATTGATTGATTGGCCATTGCTTGTGTGTAAATTTCCTTATATTCCCTTGGTATATTAGTTTTCTGAATAATTAATTTATTTTGTATACAGTATGTACACTCCTGTGAATATTCAGGGAGTCTTCACAAAGTAGCACTTTCATCCATAGTTTTCATGTTGGGAACATGTCATTTCTAAAGTGTGAATTTAATGCTTCTGAGTGTCTTGGAAAGAAATACAGTATTACTGTAGAATGTAGTTCAGATGGGAAGCTGCATCAGCATGTGTAGTCTGCAAAGGAACTAGTAATAGGTTTATTCCATGCTAAAAAGAGAAGAGAGAAAACACAACGTTTCGGGTGTGAAGCCTTCTCCAGGTGTGAGCTCATCACACTCCCTCTTCCCTAAACTTTGCAGCAAGCCCACTGACTGATAAGCATCCAGACTCACAGATGTACCAGTACCACAGTGCAGTGTACAGTTTGACGCCAGATTCAAGCCACTGTCTCAGACACTCCCACATGCCTTAACTCCACATCCCAATTGCTTCTCTGTGCATTAACCTTGCTTGTCGGCTCTGCTTTGGACTAACACCTATGCTTCAACCGCAGGTTGTTTACTCGTTACTCCTTCATGCTTTGTCTGGGAAATCATTGGATTTGACCCCTGCTTATTCAACCACGACTCTGGTTCTTGTTTTGGACTTTAGGTTCATGTTTGCCTGCCTACTACAGTCTGCTCAACTACGGAACCTGCAACTGGATTCAATCTTCTGCCTCATGCTTCATGGCCGCTCCGTTATCAGGTCAGTGCAGCGGTGTGACACTATGTGTGAACCAAGCCTAGATATTCACTGTGGGAGTCAGTCTGTTCCCCGTGACTAGTATACTTTCACTCACTGGATCTGGATTTTAGAGAGAGAGACCCCTTTTTTCCCCAAACATTTCAAAATTTACAATAAAATACTATTTTATCTTCCCTGTTAATTAGTTAGTAAACCACTTATGGTTTTTTAACCCAAGTTGTTAATTAGGATGCTTGTCTATTTTGTTACCTATTTTATTGCTATTTCATTGTGTGTAAATGTGAATGGCTGCATTAGATTATGTGATCATTCATCCGCCACTGCTTAATTATTTTCAATACTCAGACTTTGAGTTAATATGATTCCTTCTTTGTTCAGTTGAACAATATGGACAAAAATGTTATGCCATTTGAGTTCTCCATCGTATTGTCTGAGAACTTTTGAAACAGTAGTACTGTCAGTAATCACATTAAGACAGGTATGTTGTCTTGAAGTTAATCCAATAAAGGACCTTGCATTCACTGCTACAACTAGTTCCAATGGAGAATTAAATGCTTTTAAGATCTTTAATCACTAATTAGTCTTCAAAGGGATTCCATTTTTCCTTCCAGTGAATGAAAGCAGGGCATTTAATACAGGCACTTGATAATACTGGGGAAGTACAGTACAGTATATCCTGGTTTATTAACAACAAAATAGGGGACCAATAACAATGAAAAAAGAGTGACTCATTTAACACCAAAAGGTGGTTTTCTTTTATGCTTTAAAAAACTAAGCTCAGCCCTGAACTGTCTTTAATGTTGTGGATATGCAGTTTAACCTCTTTTCTCTGTAGGTTTGTCAGAGATGTGCTCAAAGCATGGTAAAAAGGGTTGCAACTTCCCTGTACTACACTGCTTCAGCCAGTCTTCTAATGAGGAAAGGTGGAGGCAAACAAGATAAGGGAAAAAAGGCAATGCTCCTCCTTTTCTTTAATAACCTAATTCTTTGTTGAGTGTCTTCCACTGATTTAGAAGAGTCCTGATCTCATTACACAGCTCAAATGGCATAACAGCAAACCAAACAAAACAAACTGGGTTTCTTGTTTCATACTGCTTTTCAAACACTGAGGAAGGTACTGGGGTCCTCTCTGTGTTCAACAGAACGCTAGCCCTTTTCAACTCTCTGTGAGTGAAGAGCAACATGTGTGCCATACAGTTTTGTGTATCTCAGATATGAGATACTATATGCTGACACCCATCAAGCAGCATTATAAATGTTTGTGTTAGGCTTCTTACCCACACTGTTTTAAAAGGGGTCCAAAGGATTATGCACTCAGTCTGGGATATACTTTAACACCAAGTTTTCCAGGCCATTGAAAATTGAAGTCTCTCTTCTCTCCCTCCGGTATGAATGTCTAAAATTGGACATCACCACACATACTGTAAGTCCCTTAAATATGAGTGCATGAGTGCTTCATGACAAATGATAATTCCCAAAGAATTTCTTGTTCTTACAGTGGTGCCCCAGCACCACAGTGTTTACAAAGACTGTAGGTCTTTTCCAAACAAAGCCAAAACTTAATACTTTGAAACATTTTGCAGTTCTGTTATGAATGGACACAAACAGCAAACCTCAAAACTTTTTTCACCTGTTCCAAATGTGTACCACTATTTCTCTCTTCCGAACTGATTTTCTAAACCTGTGGATAAGCAGAAACAATGACTGGATTTTCTCTTTTTTAAGTCTGCATTATCCTTTGCTAGACCTTTTTGGTTTTGAACTGTTATTATTGTTGCTGAATAAAAAGAGTTGTTTTTGTTTTCATTAATATTCTCCACAATTTTGAAGTGTTCTGCTTGTATATCTATATGTTTTATGTTCAGCTTTTACGTCAGTAATTATTACGTCTTTGAATTGTCTTTAGGGAGAAATGTAATTTGTTGAAATTTTCAATAGTTTGGCGTCAGATACTTTAACCCAAGTTGGGAAATGGTACTCCACAGAAAGGCTTTTCATTCCTCTTTCTTTCTGTAACCTTTTGCAATGTTGAATCCCATCACCCTGTGCACACGAACACAGCACCGCTGTAAGCATGCCGTAATTACGTTATGGATGCAGAGCAAGTGAGCGGAATGAGGTCTGTCATGCGAGTTAAAGACTTTTACGGCAAAGCAGTGGCATGACATCATTACCCACAGCGCCTTGTGATATCTCACATCAGTGGTTTCAGTACGTAAGGAGATGAAATGTCACTATACACGAAGGCTAATGGCCTGTGATATTACTGCTCCCAAACGGGCAAGGCTCCAGCGACACCAGTGTTTTCAGGCAACCCTATCATAAGTGCTGCTATTATGGCTGTTCTAGTTGAACCACAGACGCAAACTCAAATCTCTTGTAATTCTGTCGGCAGAGGTGCTCTAGACAAAGCTTCCAGAGCCGAGAAAAACGAATGCAAAGAACCCTGCTTGTGATTTTGAGCAGCTAGCTCCTGTTATTTGGCAGGTTTCTCATGGTGGTGACGGGCTGCGGATCACAAAGGTTCCCAGCTCTCTCAGTGCCAGGGAAGCAGCTGAAATGGAAGTAAACAAGGCGAAGGGCTGAGAATGTTTGACATCAGCACTTATTACTTAACATGGACTTCAGAGTTTTCTATTTGCACAATAAACACATCACTTGCTTGCTTCTTTTATGAATAATACCTAGAGAGAAGAAGAGAGGTAGAGAGAGGGAGAAGGAGAGAGAGGGAAAGGGAGGGAGATAGAGAGGGGGAGAGAAGGAGAGAGCTAATGAGGGGGAGAGAGAGGGAAAGGGACAGAGGGAGATAGAGAGAGGAATGGGGAGAGAAGGAGAGGAACAGGAGGAGAGGGAGAGAGGAGCCATTGCTCTAAAATAAGATTTCACCATCCCCCCATACCTTCCTTCACAGCACTGGCTTTTTGGAAAGCGTGCTTGAGAAGTGGGACTAAAAGCAAATGTCTGTGCAAACAATGTGCTACTTCAGCTATACAGCCATCTAAACGCTTTCTTTGTATGTCATGTTATGACATCCAATAAATAACATGGATTTTTCTCACACTAGCAGATCAACTTACTATAATTTCACTTAGTGAGGAGATCACCAAAGCCCAAAGTGCACTGTAAGGAGTTAGCTTTTCAGTTTCCAGACAATAGGGCATGGTACAGGTCCAACCAGGCCCAGGAGTCTACTGTATGTGCAAGGTCTGTGCTGACTCACTCTTGCTATAAGAGGCATTAAACACACACACACTCACACAGTAGCAGAATTTATTTTTGCCAATATCCACCATATGTTCTGTATTCTAATTTCTTAACACCTTGTATTTAAGTATAGAGCACTGTACCGTTTCCAAAGAAGAAGAAGCAGTTTTGTTTGGCACACGACTATAATGTGGTGACAAATCAGCATATTTTGGTAATAAATAACAGGACACTAAGAAAGGGAGAATGCCATCTATCAGAGTCTTGGGTTTCTCAGCTGCTTACTAATTTATAAACCATTGAAAGTTCTGAACAATGACAACCACTAACAGATTTCCAGACACAATGCTTGCCTCCTCCAGTCTGCATGTTTTGGTGGATGGAAACAGAATTATCACCATGGCAAGAAGAATCAATCTTAAGCTTTTAGCAGGGTTTACAATCAGGAATCCAAGACCAATGTTTGCACCTGGTTCACTGATAGAAACCACTGGGAGGAAAATCAGGGAAGCTTGTAAGTTTGTGTTTTCCACCTTGACTATAATACGAAACAGGCACATTTTGTCTTATTAGATTACTTGTGCAAACGATTCTGGGTTAACAGCTTTTAAACACAGTAAGGCACAGTAAGTAGTACTGTGCTACAAAAAGCACAGTAAGGCCTCAAGGTCTTATCACTCATTGGTACATGGCTATAAATACCAGTACTGTTCTGTAACAGGCAACAATGTTTATTGCATAATTAAACTGCTCTTCTGAACACAACACAGCTCATTCTGTTTATATAACTATATTCATGTCTATATCGAGTTCTTCCTTATGACACCTGTAAAGAGTGGTTCAGGACTGAGTTCATAATTGAGTAAGAAACAAATCTGTTTGCTTGTTTCCTCTAAATACTTTGTTATAGACAGATTAAAAGATAAGTTAGAAGCAAAAACTAATTTCTTGTGTTTCTTTATGCCAATTGCGTTGGTGTATCTGAGTTTAATGCCCAAATGCCAGCCCGATTTGTTGCCATCTGGTTTCAAACTCCTTGTGGTTTGGGGCCTACCACATGCAAAACAGTCACACAAAGGAATAGTTAAAGGAACGAGATCTCCACAATGCAATTTCATCAATGTGATACCTTGACGTACAGTATCAGCACTGTTTGTATAGAACTAGATAATGAAGACTTCTCACAATAAGACTGTGTTTGTATCCCTGCCATTAGCGAAAATTGAATTTCCCCCGAATCTGTCATGTATCTGCCAGCTGTCCAAGTTCTTAAGCCCCATATGGGGTTTTTCATACAGCAATGTATTCACTTAATATGTGAGGACCCATTCTGAGTTGCAAAGGGAAGAGCATTTCTAATGTAAATATCAGACACCACATGGGTAATTTTAACAGGGCCTGTACATTTCCACTCAATGACCAGCATGGTAAACTTTCTATGTTGTCTTTATCATCACGATACACTTCATTGTGGAAGAAGGAAACCTTGGCCTGGGTTAGACATATATATTATACAAAGGTTATCTTCACTGTTCATTAGGGCTGGATCAGGATTTGTGTGCTCATAACAAGCTAAAGGCAGGCACCTTCTCTAAATAACCTTGACAGGAGCACGTGGTGTACACATAGGAGGAAACCCAACTGTGACATTTCATCCCTTCTGGATAAATGCACTACACGTGAGATTAAATTTTCCATAAATGATCAAAGCCTACAGACATTATCACTCCGATTCTTGGCTGTGAAGTCGGCACTGTTTATTATTTTAAAAAACAATTTCAGCATTGCGAAGATAATACATTGTCAAACCAATCAGAAAGTGTTTTTGTGTTTTGAATTACATGCTGCTGGTTGTAACTGGTACCAGAATGTTAGTAGAAATGGTATACGACAAGAACTGCTACAATCCTGTTTATTCAAAGAGGAATAAAAATATACAAACATGGGAAAAATCAATAAAAAGACACATTTTGCTTTTATAACTCATGCAATCCTCAACCTAGGACACATGCTTTGCTTTTAAGATGCTTTTAATAAAATCAGAGCATAGGAAGTTGCTAATCATCCTTTCAATATTTGACTTCAGCAGTGTAATTTAAAAAAAGGCCCCTTTTTTCCCCTTAGAAGCCAGCAGTGTTTAAACTAAACTTCCCAAAGGAAACAGAGCAAACACATTCCAGTAATATAAGAGCTACTTGGCATTCCACTCCAGGTGTTCGGGTAATGAAAAAATGGATAAGTACCTCTAAAATATGGGAGATCTCTCTTTAGAATGCAATAATGTCCTTCAATACAACACAATCACTTGGTGCGAAACTTTTGAGATTGGTACAGTACCTATTACCTCAGGCACTTATAAGTGGCATAAACAGTCCACTGTGGATTCTCCAAAGAGCAACCAGCTCACAGAAAACAACAAATTCACTCAAAAAACTATATTTTAAAAACTGATGAACTGGAAGAACATCTCATGAAAGCATAATAAATCAGTGTTGATAATCTTTCAATTCCAAGCTAATTTCATATTTTGAAAGAAACCAGTTTTATTATAATTTTCATTTTGTGAATGGCAATTAATGATAGTTTCACATTTCCTTTTGTAAGGGAATCTTGGAGGTAGCAAAATATGGTCTTCAAAGGTAAATTCATACCACTCTTTAAAAGACCAATGTTAATTAAAAAAGTAAAAGAGTAACTTAAGATTCAATAAAAAGTCAATATAAAATGGAGAGATATCATCAGATATAAAAAAAAACACTGATAAAGTTAGAATCCAAAGATCCAGCACACAATAATGTGATAACAGAATTACAAAGCAAAAGTAATATAGAATTAGAGTTGAATTTGGCAGGTTAAAGGAAATAATAGTTCCTTTTTTGGTTTGTTTTGCTTTATAGTACAAAAATATGCTGGGAAAGATACTTCATTTCTCTATTAATAATCTTAATTGAAATTATCCTTGTGAGAAATCATTTATAAGATTCTCTTAAGGCAATATATATTTTACATAGTTAAATTAATACTGAATAATCACATCACTTATCACATCACAATAACTGCTTATACATTTCAGTATCTTATTCATCTCAGCCATCAGTGGGTGCAAGAGAGGATACACTCTGAATGGAATGCCAGTTGATCAAAGGGCAGACAGACACAAACACAGGTTGGACACGCACACACTCACACCTTTGCCAACTTTATAGAAGCCACTTAACCAACTTTGGATGGTGGGAGGAAACCCACACGAATATAGGAAGAACATGTAAATTCCACACAGATAGCAGCCCAGGAATTGGCCCAAGGGCCCTAGCAGTGATAGGCAGCAACTGTGCCACTATAATGCCCTGATTTATCACTAAATAAATATGACTTAATAATGACAACATTAACATATGAAGAATATAACTGGGCTCAGCCAGTGAAGATCTCTCTGCAGAGCAGAGGCAGTCTTGTAACCAAGTGGTCAAGGGTTGCAGTCTGGGCTATGTCATTAGCTGGTTGAGTCAATGCACACACCTGGCAGGAGGATGGCAGGGCTGAGCAGGTCTGCCTGGACTTTCCATATGACTCTGCTGTGCCAAGGCCTGGAGTATGAAAAGCAGTGCATGAAAACTACTGTGCTCTCTGCTGGTTAACAGGGTGATCCCAAGGTTTTTCCAGACTGGGGGTGTTAAAAGGGATAAGGAAATGTTATAAGGGGGAAATATTCTCCCTAACGCCTTGCATGAAGATGTTTGCAAATACAATAAGGAAAATACCTGGTCTCATTCATTGAGTGGCTCTGTATCATCTTGCTACTCTGCAACTTCCGGACTCCAATGCTCAATAGGTTTAATGCTAACAATCTGGAAGATGTGGTTCTGTACCTGTTTTGAACTGCAGTTGAGCAGTCTGTCTGTTCAAAAAGGGCCCTAGACATCCTTTTTCCTCTGGGGAGAGCATGCTCTGGACTGTCAGAAGGGTGTAGGAGGAAGTCAGTGGTCTCCCAGGGGTCAATCTTTACTCATTTCATGGAGAGTGGAGCCACAATCACCAGTGCATTATTCCACCACATGACAGAAGGTAGTCAGTCTAAAAACAATGTAGAAGATACAGTGCCTTGAAGAAGTATTCACTTCCAGTGATTTCCCATTATGACAATTATGAATTATGACACACATTTTCGGTATTATGTGCATATGTGCAATCAAAACTTGAGACCTCAAACTGCACACTTTTATGGGTGAAAGTAATTAAATATGGGTGAAAAAGGTCTTTACACCTCTTGTCTGTGAGGTTTTGATTTGACTTCAAAGCCACTGCATTAGCAATTAAATGTCTTCTTCAGGTCAGGGCCCTCTTGCCTTTAGGAGTTTCTTGGTCCACACCTAATCTCTCAAACCTGAAATTGTTGATGGCTGTAACAAGATAACCATCACAACTAAATTGATTGTTGTGATGGTTACACATATTACTAAATGGTTGTATATAATTACGTTATTGTTATATTAGCATATTAACACAGTTACATGTTATTTAAATCAGATTTTTAAACTATGAACCTGTAACCCTGGAGAAGGGTTCATAGCTAGCCTGTGTATCTGTGCATTCCTTTTCCAGCACATTCTTCCTTGAGCTCACAGATCCCTGTGAAAAGACTGACGTAAACGAGGCTGTAAATTCCTCTGCTGTACAGTTTACAGTCCCATATAAGAGAAAACCTCAGGCACCTTTGCCCCTTTGAAAGGGACAGCAATGTTATGCAACAGTTAACAAACCGGTGGAAAAAAAGCCAAATCGGTTTCATTCCGTTCTGCTGTGAAACAGTAAAAAAAATCACAGTTGAAGGTCCAGACCAGGGTTTCCAATTCAGGTTCTTAGGGATCCCCAATCCTGTTTGTCTTTGTTCATTCTGAACTTTTTTCTACTTACTTGTACCAATTATAAAAACATTGTGCAACTGGAAAAATGTAATTTATTGTAGAGGTTCCCTTCTATTACATTTAGTCAAGTAATGAGATGAGTAACTACTTACTGTAATTAAGAGAACCAGCAGGTGTGGGACTTTTGAGGACCAGAACTGGAAAGTCCCAGTCTGGGCCAGGCTTGGTCCCTTGGTCATGTCCTTCCTGGTTTTAGCTTGTTGCACCTACCCGCCAACCTGACTGCACCTGTGAAGAAAAGACAGGGAGGTGTTACAGTGTTTAGAGTGGTGATCATAAGCATGCTGTTGTTTTTGGAGCAAAACAAAATGGGAAGTACAGAATGGGCATTTGGTATTTTCAGCCTAGAGTTATAGAGCAGAGTTAAATGATTGTTGTTTAACCTCATCTCCATTTTTGTTCCGTGTTTTACTAACACTTTTAGGCCCTATTGTAACTTCTGAGGAGAAACAAGTTGTTTGTCTCCCCTGCTTGAGTTTCTGACATACATACAATATACAGTATTTCCAACTGGAAAACTGGAGAAAAGTGCCATCTGTTTTTTTTGGGGTGCAGGTTCTACTTCAGCTCTGGTGAGGACAGCCTGCTTATTGAAATAGTAGGAAGCTTTCTCTCCTAACTCATGTACATACAGTAGGAGCCGAAAAAAATGACAAGAAATGAAAGTAATTATCTCTGATGAATGGGAATGTGCCCCGTGTTTTCTTTAAATCAATGAAAAAATACTCAGACTCTGAAGCACTGAAGAACTTATACCTTATAAGGTATACCTTATCTGGCAGCCTAGCCTTGATTTATCTATCACATTTTATGATGCATTTCATATTGTGTGAGATACTGTGCCCTGTGACTTACTTTGACACTTAAGCTCTTATGGCTCTTAAGATAGTTTTAAAGCTGTACCAGGAATACAGAGGACTTCCTAAACCTTACTGCATAAGCATTTTATCTCATATACAGCACAGTAGAGGTAACCTCTATGTCCTGTTAGTTATCACACTATATTAAATATCGGTAGCTGTAGAAACTTAATAACTGTTAATTTCAAAACTATGCAGTTCAATATGGATGTATTCAGAGTCATATTTTTCTTGGTAAATCATATATAATAATATAATTTTGGCTAAAGAATTAACCATGGTGTTACCAAACTTGCAATAAAAGTTGTTGTCTTCTCTTGACTGGGAAAATGTCAATGAATTATGTACTTATCCTATTGATTCTGCTGTAAGAAATAACTTAAATCAGCAGAAGCAATCAATCCTGAAACCTTAAACGGATAGATTTGTGCAGAGATGAATTAAAGATTCAGAAAGGAACAGAGTGTGTGAGCAGTATTTAAAAGGAGACAGAAAAAGGGAGAAAAATATAGGCTACATCTTACAGTGAAACAAACATTTGTATTCCCCACTGATAAATTATGCAAACCAGACTTATGGTGACTAGTTTCCTGTACAGATGTTTACAAATGAAAGACGGCATTCGGCCCAGGGAAATGCCCTTGCCAAGTCTCTGTAATGACATTAATACCGAACAGTATCTTAATGCTGGCTTTATATATGTAGACGTGTAGGGTTTGTGTCAATGTCTTTTAACCTTAGAGCTTTTATTCCACAGAAAAGCATCAAAAGTGCAAGCTAGAGATCTTGCATAGCAAGGGCAGCTCTGTGAGACTAAAAAAAGGAAATCAATAAAAATAGGAACTTTCTGCAATAAAATTCAATTTCTTGGGAGCAAACAAGGCTGCTTGCAAATGTGCATCTGTCCATTTTTTTCTATTAAGATTCAGCTCTGTGGTGTGATAGTTAGACAAAGCAGAAAGCAAAACCCCCAACCCCCCCAAAAAGGTTAAAAATGCTGCCCTGAGTTCCTTTTGAATTTACCCCTCGATACAAAATCAACACAGAAGCTCCTCTGAGAGCAGTAAAATTAATGCTTTTTAGATCCACAGCTTTCTTTGACTCCCTCAGATACCTTGTCTCTCAGTATGTTTTTTAGGTAAATGACCCTAGACATATAGGGAATGGCAAACATGATAATCTGAAAATAATATTCACAATCTTTCCTTAAAGTTAGAACCAAGAAGTAAATTAGATTTCACATTAGCTGACTTTTTATCTTTCTAATGAAACCTATAAGGTCAGCTTCTTTAAAACAAAATCATCATTTTCAGCTTGATTCAAAGTGCAATATCCAAAGTATCAATTATGTGCTTCTTGTATAATTCATAGAGCTATCTGTTCCAGTATTTTGTTTCATGTTTGGGATTATGCTTGCCTTTTTGACTGCAGTATCATGAATCATCGAACAGCACAGAATCACATTAAACTTAATGACTTTTCAATGGCACCAATAGAAGCTCTGTCCTATCTTTTTTTAACATCTTCACTGCATTACTGGTATGATGTCATGGAGCTTTACCTTGACTAACAGACTTGAAAGCAGCAGTGTTTGTCTTACAGAGATTAAATTATGTTTTGTAATTTCCCAACGAACTGTGCTGACAAAATACTTCAGCTTCAGAGATAATTTATCCCAATTCTCCCAAGATACATTCTCCCAAGGATACAGAATTGACTCAATTGCCATTCAGTAGCCTAAATTTAGTGTCAATATGATTTGTGTTTTTATTTCTGAGCTATTTTATTTAGACATTGACCTTTATCACCGGTTGGCACAGAAATGTCTTTTAAAATAACAGCCTTTTTTTCTTTCTTAAGCACCAATTTCTATGCAAATTGATTATTATTCTACAACATAGGATGCAAAACTGACAAGGCCCATTTCACAGGTTTAATTACATTTTTAAAAAGAGAACAAATCAATTAGGATGCAGTATTTTATTGTGTCAAATCTTGCTTTATGTTCCAAGGAGAACAGATGCCATTTGAGTTTAAGACACAGTAAGAAAATATTTATAAAGCATTGTCTCATTTTGTGTTCTCTAATCTTCGAAAATCCTCTGTCCTCAAGAACCACAACAGGCCTCTATACTGAGCACTAATGCTAGTGAAATGTCAGTTGTAGGATGCATCTATGTCTTTCAGTTTTGTTTTTAAAATGCATTTTCAGAGTGGCCTACGATGGAGCGATTTTCGATGCATGTGACTTAATGTACTTTCACAGGTGACTGATGTGACTGTGCCCCTGAGCCCTTAATATCCCTTCCTTGGAGCAGTAACTTTCCAAGTTCCAATCAGTCACAAGCACAATGTCTTTTGTTCACAGGTCTAATTGCAACCAAATTAGATTTACAATTTTGTGAGTCTGATGGAGGATGAGAAATCCTTAAATCAGACACTGCTGCATTCGTTTGCACAAACTGTTCTTGTGGAAAGATGTGCTGCTAGATTAGATTTTGTTTATGCAACACCTGTGACAGTGTGGTCAGATGTCCTTTTGCATTTTCTGAATTTGTTTAAGTTTTTCCTTTGTTTTTGTGTGAGCTCCTCTATTCTTATGCACTTCTTATACAGTACTTACTGTATGTTTTGGGTTTGTGGGACAGCACAGTGGCACAGTGCTCAACATTGCTGCTTTGCAGTGCTGGGGCCTTGGGTTTGATTCTGGGGGTTCTTTCTGTGTGGAGTATATATTCTACCCATCTTTATATGGGTTTTCCCTGGGTGCTCCGGTTTCCTCCCACAGTCCAAAGACATGCTGGTAGATTAATTGGCTCCTGGGAAAACCGGCCTTGGTATGAGTGTGTGGATATCTGTGTGCGCCCTGCAAAGGACCGGTTAACTGTACAGGGTGCATCTTGCCTTGCACCAGTTGTTTGCCAGGATGGGCTCCAGCTCCCACACAATCCTGTATTGGATAAACTAGTTATAAAAACAAATGGACGTTTTGAAATTAATAAAAAAGAGGCTAAAAGAAGATTATAAGGGGAAATAAATACAAAATCGACAGTAAAATATGGCTTTCTGGTAAAAGACAAAATGAGAAAAAATATTGCAGTTGTTCATTAGGATTTTTACGTGGTCAAGGAAAAACCCTTGATTTGAGGAAAAACAATTCTGTTGTCCTGGGCCCTGGTCAGGAAGTAAGTCAGATCAGCTGGTCTTCAACACACGGGCTCTATTGAGGAAAAGAAGTACCAGGTCAACAGAGCTGTAGATGCAAGGTATGTGTGTTAAAGCAGAGTCACACTGGACACCACTATCATCTGGAATTAATGCTCTTCTGGTAACTGTAAGGGAATAGACATGTGGCTTTGAAAGAACCCAGGGTCCCACAGTAACTGTAGCATGCAGGTATTATATTTCTAGGAATCCTACATTTTTTTAGTTCATACTGGTTATTTTAAGAACTGTTAGGCTTCTCAACCAGTGCTGCTGAATCTTTTGTTTGAGAGGCACATAACCTTTTGAAATATCAGTGGTTCTGACAATTACAAGTTCCAAAATGCCATCTTTACCCTCCCCTATGAAAGACCTCTGAGTCAACATATCCATTTATATAAATAGCTCATTCACAGGAGAGAGCTCACTCTGTGCCATTTGGTACTTAATATAGCCTTCTTAAGGTACTATAAAGTAATATTTCTCATAAGGAAAAAAAATACTTTTTAGTCCAAAATGCCATTACCGTCATATGTGTCCATATAAAATGCTTTATAGCTCCCTCTTGTAAGATGTTGCCGCTCATATAAAACTGATAGGTCTGCTGTATTGGACAAAAATTCAAACCTGGAACATATGCTCCATTAGACACGATCTTGACTAAAGAATGAGTCAGTTTCTGTTCACTGGAGACAAATATGTCTGGAGATCAATCATCACTTCCTAATGAATATGGTCTGGCTTTATTAATTTTGTCCTTAATTGCCCCACTGGAAAACAAAACTCAAAAACATCCATACTAAAGTGTAATGCTAAAGGTTAATGATAAATGCAGCAGCAACAACTACTAATACCCTCTTTGTCTGTAAACAAAGGAAGAATTCAAATGAAAATTTTAAAATTTACATTTTGCTAAACGTATGACAATTCCTTAGGGTATACTTTATTCTTGCTTTACTCCTCATATTTTGTGGGATTAACCTGCTTACTGTAATAATGTAAGTGCTTTTATGTTATGGGAGGTGGGGAAATTGGGAGGGGCCATGGACAATGGGAAAACACAAGTATATTGTACCCACTGCACTATATTGCTGCTATGAGTCAGAATGAGAATAAGGCCTGTGTCCAACCTTTCGCACTTTTGAGTTTTCAGATTAAAGTTTTGTCAGCAAGAGTCACATCAGTCTTCCACTCGATGCTGTCTATGTAATAGGATTCGAGGTGTGAAAAAAGGCCACTGGCTCCTACAGCTGCATGTTTCAGAGGGGAGTCTGAACAGTCCTGCACCCCAATCTCACACATGCTACTGTGGCATTTTTTTTTAATGATGATTCAAATAATTTAAGAAAGAATATTCCAATTCCAATTACCAAAGCTGTCCATAGAAAAATGAGTTAGGAAGTCATGGTTATTCTGCAACACTACTCACAAAGGGTCTTTTATAACATTATAGCATTACCCTACACCCTAATCAAAACCAGTCTCAAGTGTTTTTTAAAAGATTTTCTTTATCTACAGTCTTTAATACTTCAAACACACCTGAGTATTTCAGTTTCAAATCCAGCCTGAAAACTTTTTTTGCTTTTTTCCCCACCTCTATTTCTGTCTTTAAAGGGAAGGTGTTTTGTGTGAGACATTAGGGGCAGGGATCACTTTACTGATGAAATATCTTGTTGCTTGTAAACTGGATTAAGTCCAAATGTTCCCTTGGCAGGCTGTTCCGATGAAATTTGGCTCTTTGAAGGCTGGCTTTTGCATTTTTATCTGTGAATTTAAAGTTTTAGTGAAGAGAAGGAGTACCTGAAAGACAGATGGCTGTCTATAATACTGCTGAAAGGCATGTCATGGTTCTGGGTGAGGTTTATTTGTGTTACAGGTTCTCTAGCAATGTTTAAAAATCCTAGAATGATTAAAAAAGGCCAGAAATGATTGAAACAGCAATACAGGTTCTGAAATTTTAACAGACTTTTGATTTTAAACAGCAGAAAGAGCATTTGAATTTTCCCCTAACAATAACCAAATCAGAGTTCATTCTATTCCACATACTTTACCATGTCCTAACAAAGGTTGCAAATAAAATCTTGCTGGGTGGCTGCTAGTGGCTCATTAATACCAAACTCTTATACAACTATTTTTAAGGAACCCAGAAAACTGAAATCCACAGCTTGACTGAGAAGTTTGTCATATAATCTTCTCAAAAGTCAGTAAATATCCATTTTTAAGTCTTAACTATGGATCCATTTGAGGTCATTTGGTCTCTTTCCATACAGAGGTCCCTTTGAAAAACCATGTGAAAACGATGAGGTGTTTCTGGACAGGGAACAGTGGTTCTTTGGGAGAAAGTTGTCCGTGTTCAGGGGGACGAGTAAAGGGAGCCAAGTTTAGACAGGTGACTCAACTGCCTCACTAAAAGTGGGAAGAAAGAACAAGCTTTGCCCCAATTCCCTTCATGAACCTCAGTGAATAAAGTGGCAAAATGACAATGACTATTTTCCAGGGATTTCTGATGCTATTATGCCAACATTGCAAAAGTAATTAATAATTATAAGTTCAGGTAGGTAGCTGTGTCAGTATGCTTAGGCATGCAAAGGAACAAGTAATTGGTTTATTCCATGCTGAAGAAAAGAAGAAAGAAAACAACGTTTCGGCAGTGGAGCCTTCTTCAGGTGTGGGATTCATAATTAATAATTATAATGTCACCTTGTGCAAAATAAAGGGAGGGTTTGGAAATCAGAAAATTGCTTCTGTGTGCTTTGCTTGCACAAAGTGTCAGATATTTAGTAAAGCAGTATAACTGGTATGTTTAATTCTCCCATGATCATCTTACATTGTCAGGAAAAAAAAGGAAATGATATTATTGTCCTTTGGTTCCTGCAATGGAAAAAAAGCTTGAAAAAAAGCTTGAAAAACTGTACCTTATAGACATTACTCCAAATGAAGTTATATTCAAGAGTTGACAGTATATTGCAGTATACAGTACAATATATATACACATGCTCTACAGTATATGGCATGTGGATCACAATATTTTTTTTCCCTGAATCCCCTGCACTTCCCCCTCTCAACACCAAAACGCAAAGAAATGTCCCATTTCCCAATAATAAAACTATCCCAAAACTATCATTGTGCTGTCTGTCTATTAATTTCCTTTTCAGCTAGATACAATTTATTACGGAACAAAACCAACATTATTTTGTCAAAACAGAACAAAAATAAAGGCATTATATTAACGACAATAAAAATGAATCATGCTAATTATCATGCCACAGCTACAGGGAATGAGAACTGAATGCCAAAGCCTGCAGAGCTGTGACAGAATTAAAGAAATACAATAAATCTAAATACTCCAAGAAACAGCCATTACAAATCAAATTTATTGTAACAGTCAAGAAATTCTTTTAGGCAGTTGTCTACAGTTTCAAAAACAAAAAAAATGTCTTGTATGGCTGCATTCTGTAGAAAATTTGGGAGGTGGAGGGATAAATTAGCTTTCAAAACAGTCAAAGAGAGAAACATATGTGTTCCGACTCCCCATGCTGCATTTACAGATTAAGCAAGTCATAAAAACATGTAGAACAAGATGTTCCTAAAGCAGGCTATTATATTCAGAGCATGCCTCATAGCAGGGGACCACTGCTTGGCCAGGTAGCGCATGCATGTTAATGCAGAAGGCTTTTCATTTGCAATGGCTCAGGGCAATGGGCTCTGGAGTTAGAAACCGATGCAAATCAGAGTGTGTGAAAAGGAACATAATGAAGCTAAGCCTTGCTTTTGAAGAAAATCACACATTTGAAAGAAACGTCATAAAAGTGAAGAAAGTTTTAAAATGTTAAATGGTCAGACTGATTGGATATACAGTACGTGTACACAGGGGTGATCAGGGTTGGTTTTTTAGCAATGCATTATAAAAATCCCTATTGTTCACTACTGGTCATTCTTGACGGGTTTTTTTCTGGGGACCCCCTGGATAGTCTCTGAGATAGAGAAACACTGCCTCACAGAAAAGTAATGGCCAGTGTAATCCCTAAAATCTGCACTGAAGCATAATGCTAAGTGGAGCCATAGGGACAGTTTTCTGTCTCCGAGTTTCCATATACAGTACCTTGTATATTTGTTCGTTGATTTCCTACTCTAGTGCTAAGAAGCTGAGCCTCACGAGTCCGGAGAATTAAAATACGATGGCCTGATAGAGCTACGTGCTGCCCTTCTGACTCATTAGCTCAGGCAACAGAGAACAGAGGAACACTGTACTTTTTATTCAGAGGATCACTTGCTTAAGAAATAAAAACCTCCCAGTGGGACTCCTTCAGTTCACGGGAAACTCATAAATATCTTCTGTTTTATATAAATGTCCAGAGTCTTTGGTTTGCAACTGTTTCCTTAACATTTTATTAAATTCAAATGTCTTCTAGATCCCTTTATTATTTTTAAAGTGACAGCTTTACAATCTGTGGTTGGAATTTGTGAACTGGTGGTATAAGTAATGTTTTTGTTACTCTCTGCTACATATTCCTCTAAAGAGTAATATACTGTAAATTTTTGCAGAATTTATCATATGTTTTGTTACTTCATTCAGCACTATGGAGGCTCTTGTTTTTTTTCTTGTTGGTTGCATTTACATTATTGTTAAAACTAACTTTCAATAATGTTCCGACAACAGCTTTGAAACATTCTAATTTTGTTTGAAAATTACAAACTGTACAAACTATCATAATTAGTTAAATGTATAGCCTTTTCAGGTGCAGAGAAAATGACAACTCCACTCACTGACCTTCCAGCCTTCATCCAGGATTCCAGGCAAGAATCGATGGAAACTGCTTACTGAACTGTAGCACCTTCCTGAAGCCATGAGCCCTAGGAAAACCAAAAGAGTAAACACAGTCTACTCTAAACTGGCTTAAGTTTTTGGTCAGTAACATCTGATGGTATTTCTTTTAGCCTTTCATCTTCCTTTTCTATTTAATGGCCCAGGGTAAATCCACCTTGAGGTTGAAACTCGGGGATCGGGGGTTTTCCCCTGTTTTAATTTCACTCAGAAGCTGTTTAGGCAACACAGAATTTCTGAAAAACACAGTGAAAAATCTCAACAAGAAAGGGAGTTATTATTTCTCTGCAGCATGATCTGTGTGTTGCCCACTACAGAAACAACAGTTAGGAAACCAATATCAAGTGATGCCTCTCTTTCTAAACAAAAAGGAATTAGGTTTCATCCTACTTCAACTCCAGCTTCGTGTGTACGCATCGTCTCCTGTGCCCGAATGCAACCTGCAATCTTCTCATTTGCTGAAATACATTTTCTGATAAAACAATGGTATGCAAGCTAATTATGTGTTCCATTCACAAAATTATAGTGTAGGCCTCGAAACAAGGAGAAAGTTCCCACCTCGAAAATGAATCACCGTGTTATTTCTGTAAGACCGTTTCATGCATGGAGCCAGAGTTTTTAATTGCAGAAACTTTACAAGCATTTTTAAAATGGGAAGACTTAAAGAGAATACAGCACATTAATACTTTGGTCCATGAATATCGGCTTCATTGTTCCAGTTTCATGTTTTTGCAGTGTGCTGTTATTTAAAAACAACACTACTTTATTGGAAGGATGAATGAGCCCTATTCCTGGGCATTCCCTGCAGTAATTCCAAATTAGAAATACTAGTGGGCTGCTCACGTCACAGTGACTCCTGGCTCCCTCTTCCCACGCTAAGAGAACACTTACAGTCAGATGGTTTGTACAGCACAGACTTCTCAGAAAGATCAATCTTTCAGAATTGTGCTCAGAATTATTTTTCTGCCTGGACAGGACGCTTTAAAAAATATGTATACTAATTATATCAACAATATTAGTTGGCCAATATCCAAAAACTATAACAGAAACCTTATTTTTGGCAAATGCTTCAAACATAAAATTGGATTATTTTTTTTATAAGACTTTAGAAAGTAATAAGGATTTTCTCAAAACACGTTCTAAGAGGGAAAAGTTCAAATTTAACTTCTTTAAGAGGAACATCAAAAAAGTACAGTAAACTCCTGATTGTCACAGAGTAAGGTGCCTGTGATTGAATGGACCCTGCAATTGTTTATTTTTACTGTCCTTGAATTGTTTTTACTGCATGTAGATGCATGTAGTGCCACCATCTTACCCTACTGTATGTGTGAGCTTATGGTACAATTTACAAACCAGTGCTGTGCAAACATTCGATTTCTTTGGACTCACTGAGGGCAATCCTGCACATGTGCTGTGGGGATTGTTTTTTTAAGCTACGTGAAGGTTATTGCAATTAGCTAGTTTTGAATTGTACAGAGGGTTTTCCATCTCTTGCACTATCCAGAGTGACTCATCACTCCTGTTCTACACACTTGTGGAAACACACGAACCTTCTACTGCCTACAAGGTTAGAATCTGCCATTTCGATTTACATTATTTTATTTTCCCCTTTGTTAAAGCTGACTGCAAGGTCTGCTTTCTGAAGTTTTTCCCCTGCCTAAGATTTGTTTAGTGCTCTCTCGAAATATGCAGGGGACTGCTGTGAAGGAGGGCACATGCCCTGACATTTCGCTCTCCAGTGAAGAAACGCTCCGAACGTTCCTGAGAGGTAGCATGTGTTGATTCTGATTAAGTTTTACATGGCTGTCCAATTAAATCTGACAGTTATCCCACTGAGGCAGGCTTTTGGGGTATCCAGCAGCTGTTAATTGATTTAGCTACTTGGTTTCACTCTGCTATGTAAGAAACCCCATTTTTACCCTCTGACCTATAACCATGAAGTTCATAAAACAGATACATTACATACGTTAAAGCCAAGAATTGCTTGGAGAACCTGAGCATCCTGTAAAATAATAAAGACTAGATGACTGTTTTCTTCTCTTGTCTTATTGCATGCTTGCAGAGCCTTATACTTCATGGGTATTTTCAAAAGAACTGATATGAATCAAAGTGAGTCTATGAGTCTAAATGTAAGACAAATTCTGGAAGAGAGCTCTGTTTTGACATAGCCTTGGAATGTTTTATTATATTGTCTTCTGTGAATTACTTTTACTCTTTCTGTAAATGCAGTTCAATGCACTGGTTCATTAAACTCAGCCATGCTCTATTAAGCCTTACAATTGGTATACTGAAGAGAAACTGTCCTGTTTCTTAGAAACACTCCAGGAGAGAGCAGAACTGATCCATGCAGATCTGTCTGAAAAAGACACTGGCAGGAAGGTTCAAAGAGCAATTCCTGATCCCAAAGGCATGCCACAAAGAAAGTTAAAGTAGACATCTTCTGCCTTGGTTGTGGATGGCAAGTGTGTCTGTAGGTTTCTTATAAGCATCAGTACCTGAAGAATTTTGAGTTGGTACTTTGGACCAATAATGATAATGAGCAAACTCAACCTGGCAAAGAACTAGATCCAGCATTAAGAGGACACTTACACATGCATTCAAAATCCTAAAAGGTGTCAGCAAAGTCAGATCAATGCAATGCTTTGGGACCAGTAATACAACTGGAACACAAGAGTACTCAACATGAAACTCAAGAAAACTCAAGAGAACTAAGGGCTTGTGCACTAAAGCCTGGAACTGCTTTCCTCCACTGCTGCAAAATTTCAACTGCAGGCAGAATAAGAGAGAAATATTTAATTACTGGGAGGTTGTTGGTATTTATAGCAAAGGAGAAATCTTTGATAGAGCAAATGTGCACTGTTGTGCATGCAGCAGATTACAAAATTACACCTCTCCTTTAATTATTTTTTCTCTTTCTGAGTTTTTTTCCTTTCATTAATATTGTAGCATTCCTCATACACACACCCCACCACTCTTGCCGATGTGGACTGTCTCAGTACTATCTTCCCTTTCCCCTTTCAAGACTCACTTTCTTTTTCCTGTTCTAAAAACTGTTCTAAAAACTGGGTGGCGTATTTACTCGTCTTTACTTTATTTTTTGTGTTATGTCTGTCTAGTGGATGCCCTTCTCTCCTTGACTAGCACACCTCCCTGTTAACAACAGGACAATAAACCTGTTTGTGATCCTGAAGTCACCTTCTCCAGCCTGTCTGTCTATATCACCTGCACTAAGTAACCTGGAAGTCATCAGTTTTTAAGGACTGGTTGAATAGCTCTGGGTGCAAATGTAGAGAGACCCCCTGCTAACTGAAAGATGTACATTAAAAAATGAAGACTTTCTAAATTTGAGAGCCATGTTTTTTGTTCAGTTTATTTTCTCTGAATATTGCCACATAGTTCATTTTACTCCCAGCAGGTATCAGTAAATTACTGTTTGATTGAGCCCACAGACTTTGGGCCTTCTTTGAAATCAGCAACATTTAATGTTGATCTTAGAGAAGGCCTTCCTATGTTTGTACCTGACAGGAACAGAGAAACTTTCCACAGGCAGAGCTGGAACTATCTAGGCTGAGGTCAAGATTGGCAGACAAGGTTTTAGTAAGGGATTTATTTAAAAAGTTTATCATAATCCTCCTATATTGAGGCCCTTACCTCAAAGTGCACGTTGCAGCCATCCTGAGAAGAAAAATGAAAAACCTTGTGAAAATAGAATCCATTTTCTCTATTGTCAAAGGCTCAAAAGCTGCGTGTTTGGAGCTTTAAACGTTAAGATATTTATATAAAAAACACATTTGAGCTGCCCTTGTCTGCAAAATCTGACCCAAGGCAATTTCTGACATTTTTATCTGAGGCTGAAAACAAGCAAAATACATTACAAATTATATTTTTTGGTCTGAGCATAGTTTCTTATCATTACACAGCACTTTGCTGTATTGTGTCTGTTAATATCTCACAGTCATAAAAGACAACGGCTGTAAAAATTTGAAATTAATTTCTGATATTAACAATGAAAGCTATGAATTTCTCTATGCATCCTAATTTCTGTTTGGGTGTTAATAGTTAAGAATTATGCACATCGTTGTCCTGGATTTATAAGACCGTTGTGGATGAATGTAATTTCAAAATTCATATTCAGTATTAGTGGTTTTTTTAGGTAGTCTTGCCATTAGTTTTAACCTCTTGCCATTTAGACATATTTATCACCTTCATACTTAGTGTCAGAGTTGCGCTGCAATCAAAATCTAATTTAATCATTCCAGAGGGATTCTAAAGGGAAAAGAGCAAATCGGATAATTAAAATATTCATGGGAGTCTTGAACACAGCATTACTATGCAGTTTGCCTGTCTTATCTAGAAGTCATTGAAGATTTTATGAGCTTTGAGGTGGATCACTGCACAAGCATTATGAAAATTATGAGCTCAGGTAGTGAGAATCCTCACTAGGCCTGTATTTGAACCCTGGTCTTGTGTCCGTCTAAAATATTGTGGCAACTAAGATAAAAGGAAAAGGTTTTTGAAAAGAATTTGGAGAGTACAGTGAAGCTGGCAATCTTACAGCGCCTGAATGTCTAAAACAAAGTCCTGATAAGGTCTAATACTCACCCTGTAGGACTATCTTCAATCAGAAAAAAAATAAAATGAGTGTAATGTGTCATGTGATGTATAAAATTGCTAAAAAAAATCTAATTACTATCTTACACTACAGACATAACGCATAGACACTTTCAGAAGATATCTCTGTGCCACTTTTTAATGTAAGACATTAGCTGTTCAAGGCTGTTAAAATTTTATTTTTAACATTGGATGCTATTATGAAACAGATTGCAAAGAGCAAAAGAAAACGAGTTTTATTAAATGGACAATTTCTAAACCTGGCATGATGGCGAATGTTAAACAAAATAGTGTTCATAATTACATGTAAAAAAATTGTTTAATTTAGAAATGGTTGCAGTTAAAGCTGGCACCCAGTTAACTGCCTGCTAGTTGGATGAAGAGACAGGTATTTCCTTAAAAAGAGAACAGTAAATACTGCAACTCCAATATCAGTATCCCAGGTAATTTACACCTTTTGTGACATGTTCCAAAATGTGCTATGAATTTCTTCATTTATACAACAATACAGATCAAGGAAGACAAAGATCCTTGAAAACATGTCACTTGAGTATAATTTCCAGTTACTCTGCACGAAACATATCTATAAACATACATTTTATGAGAACAGAACACAGTGGGTCATTTAGGAACATTGAGATGATTCCTTTCAAACTTGATCATGTTTTATTTTTTATATAAATGAGCCATTGGGATTTGAACTGCTGGTGCTGTCTATCATTTTTCAATAGGTGTTATTGTGAGTGATAAAGGATAATTGCTTTCGCCTTAATCTCCGGAGTTTCAGCTAGACTCTTTTTGTCTATTGTTAAGGCAAAAAAAAGGCTACGGCTTGACATTTACACAACAGTTTGCAGTCTAACAATTTTGTATTTCTGCTTATTAGGACCCTGGTCTCCCTGGGTTATCAAACTCTGGGGTTAGCATGTATTTCTAATGACAAAGCAAAGACAATAAGTAACACAAATCAAAAAGCATCAAGAAATATTTCAAAGTAACAAAATGAAAAAGAAGACCTTATGCGACTTGGTTTTTATTAACTATTTTCCATTAGAAGAAAGTACATACTGAACTACAGCATGTCTCTGAATAAGTAGGGCTTATACTTCATAGTGAAATGTAAACAAAATCTTAGTTCCATACAAAACCAAGCTGTATTTTCCAAGAGGGAAAAATTTAGAGATAGAGACTTTACTCCTAATCTTGGGTATTCATAATTTACAGACATACTTTAGATGACAATAGAGACCCAAACTCAATCAAGCACTACTAATGAAAAACAGCACAAATGGTGAATAGCTCTTAGTCACGGGTGAAATGCCTGGAGTGTCTCAGCACGTACAGTCACTCATTCAGAAATAGGGAGTACATTAATAGTTAAATGTACACATACAATAGAGTATATACAGGACTATGGACCAGAGAGGCCTGTATTCAAATCACAGGTGGGATATTACCCCCTCAAACAAACAAGAAACTACAAACTAACCACTCCTGTAAAACCCTTTCTCTAAATAGGTATTTGTAGCGAAGGTGTGATTGGAAGAACAGGTGAGTCATCAAGGGGCGGAGTCATTGTTTTCAGGAAAGCCACATCCTTCAGATTCTCACAGGGACATCAGGGAATTGGCTACACCTGGTGACCCTATAAAAACAATTCCCGAGGCAGTAAAGGTGGGTGTTCTAACAGAACCCTCAAGATTATAAAGCAGTTGAATGTAGTGGGATTCGGTTATGATAGCAACTGTTGTTTTCTGGGTTGGGACACTGGTAAGTAAAAAGATGGTTAATGGGTGCACCTGGCCAACTGGAATCAACCGAGAGAGGTTATTGCCACTGCTATCTGGGTTGAGATGCTTACTGGCTATGGAAAGATAAGGTTATGGTTCATGTGGATAAACCCTGGCCATGATACTCAATAAAAGGGTGGCTTCCCTACTACTCTTTAGCCTGTCATTGAAAGTCAGAATGTGTTCACAATTGATTTATTGCTCACTCTGGTGTCCATGATGTTGAATGGGCCAGAGTGCAAGTGATTCCTCCTGATTGGGACATCAGTCTGTCACAGTGTTCACCCCCTGGCAATGCTGGTCCCCATTCATACAACTGGGTGGACTGAAGCTACTGGGGTAAAGTAGCTCACCCAGAGGTACAACAGCAGTGTCTGCAGCACACACTCCAACCCATAACCTGTCAGTGGAGACCAGTGACTTACTCACTGTGCAATGTTTCCTCCCGTCATGCTAAATAAAAAAATCAAAATAATATATATAGTCTTTATAAGGTACTAGTAGGCATTAAGGATAAAATTGTAATGTATACATACTGCAGTGGTGGCAGTATGTCTGAGCTCTGGAAAGTTGCTGCAAGAAGGTTGTGGGTTCAAGTCCTATGTGGGAGAACATTTAGTGTTGTATTTTTGAGCACAGTGCTTCAGTAAATTGTCGAGCTTTGTAAGCAACTACGCGGCAGTAGTTTAGCTAAAGGTAGTGGACAAATCAATAATATATTAAGTCAGAAGGATCACGTGGTACTTATGCATCTTATTTACCCATTTGTTTCATAACAAATGAACATAGAGGAAATACATTACCAAAGGTTTGTGTTTTACAATTCTTTGCTAAGTTAAGCTGGATTCCAAGATACCCCTGCTTGGAAAGAAGCACTGTACTCTTTTGCCATTCCTGTCTCTTTAAGATGGTGCTACAGCTCTTTCTACTACACAAATAAACCTCCATTCACTGGACTCTCAATCCTGTTTGCCAGTAATGATGTCAGCGTATCCATAGCAACTATTCTTATGCTTTATCTCGGGCCCTCTCCTGTACAGGCTGTGTTCAAGTACTATTTTCTTTCATCACCACACAGGATCTCATTAGAGGTGGTTTAAAAAAATGAATTGTTTTTTTTGTACAATAAAGCAGCACTCTAACAGAAAGATGTATGTTGAAGGAAAGTGGTGGGGGGTATTGAATTAGTGATAAATGCTGTTTATGCACTGGTTGTTTAATTTATATCTTACCCTTTAAAAGGATTTAAAGAGTGACTAACTTTGAAGGCTTCTCTAACAATCCTTAGCCCTTCTTTGCAAAAAGTAAACAGGACTGTTTTGTAATGCAATAGTTCTATTGAATACTGCCAAGCTCTAGTTGGAAACCCAATGCACCAAATGTGAATAATAAAAACATTTGATCAAAGTGACACTGTGGAGGTCATGGAGCCTCAAATTTGCAGGACAACACCCATACTTTTCTTCTTTTCTCTTTTCAGAGTGTTGGTAGAGGAGAGGTGTGTCTGTGGGCTAAGATGAAAGGCTACCAGGAGGTTCCCTATATAAGCCTTGGCTCTTTATGTGTGTGAGTTAAAGAACCTTCTCATGCTTTGCCTTGTGGAAGGGACATCATCTGGACTTTGCAAGTCGACCAGCCATGTTGCAGTAGCAGATATTCTGGTTTCCTTCAAGAAACAGTTTGGATGAGTGGGAAAAAAATCCTGTCATTTGTAACCTTTCGTATTTACTTATAATCTCTGTACAAGAAAAATATCTGTGTTCTAGTCAAGAACATCAACAAGACTCAGATAAGGTAAACCTGCTTTGCTCTCAATGGCTAAAGTGGTTTCAGTTAAGGACAACAAACAGTAGCACGTATTGACTATATTGACATGTACTGTGCTATTAAAGTTTGTATTGGGGGGAAAAAACAAATACACTTTCGGTGGTGCTTAAGTGAACAATGAGCAGTGAGACTACTGGCACAGCAGCTATAGCACCTCCCAGGCTTCAAAGGCCTCTCCTGCTGACATCTTGTGTCTCAATGTTGTGACATGTCATGCGCTACTCATGTCAATAGCCCCCAGGCCTAAGTAAAGCTGTCTGCTGTCACAGCCCACTGCTCTCTGCCCTCTCAGCATTTACTCTCTGCTTTTAAAGGGCTCTAAAGGTCTGGTATAGTTTCTGCCACACTGCACTGCCCTCTGACCTTTCTCTTAACTCGCAGACTCACCTAGGTTAGATTGCATGTCCTGGGTTTTTGTTGGACAATGAACAGTCAGGCACGGGGAGCACATTCTGTTCCAGTGCCAAGAACATAAGCTGCAGGTGGGTAATATTTCATGTTACAACACTAATGCGTCAGTATGAGCAGCAATAGGCTATCACATATTCAGCGCATTCTGCATTTTTTATTACACTAAAAGTTTTTAGAAAAGGTTGAACTGCATTACACAAAGAACTATAAGACTTTCTTTTTTCCACAAAGTTTAACAGATCATTTGTTTCATGACATTTCAGATGAAGTCTACCTTGTGGGGGAATAAAATGGAATCACAGTGCAGAAAGTTTGTTGTAACCATGTAAACAACAACTGTATTGCACTGTGGCTACATTGTTAAGACTATCTGGAAGAATGTTTGTCCAAAATGTCATAAAATGATTTTTAATCATTTAATTGGAGTCTACAACATAAACAAGCTTCTTTAGTTATCTGTCCTCCTAGGTCAATATTTTTACAATCATTAGTGATAAAATGGGTATCAAGTTGTGCACTTTTGTATATTATATTATCACATCACATCACTTTCAATAACTACTAATCCAATTCAGGATCACAGCAGCGTGTTACTTGGCAGATTCAATCCAAACCCTCTAAACTTTTTAAAAGCATTATTACTCCATAGAATGGGAATTCTTCCTAATTTCTTGGTTATGAGTAAGTGAGAGATGGCCTTATGAGAAAACCACCATCTTGACTCAAAAGCCAGGCCCAGTGGTGTCCACATGATCACCTGTTTATCAGACAAAACTTGTAGAATGAGCACAACTGCTCTAAATGAGTAATTAACACTCAAAGGGAGTGAGGGAAAGGAGCCATCATGAGCTCTGAATGAAAGTTGCCACTGGTCTGGGTCAATTAAGATGCTTAAAAGTCCTGATGGGGAAGAAAAAGATTTAGTGTTTTTCTAGGCTCTAGCATTTCTCCTAACCTGAAGGCCTTGGAACTATGTGACTAAGGGAGGCTAGAGGAAATACAGTTTACACTTTACTCAAAGGAATCAGCATAAGAAAGTATTATCTCTCTACAGCTGAGAAGGAGAGGAGTGAAGAAGGCACAGGTTGAGTCCAGTGTACATCCTTTTCCTTTCCACCCACAAATTGATGGGCGGTCCCTGAATGTGCAAAGTGAGAGAGCACAAAAAAACCACAAATTTGCTGCTGTTGTGTCAGAGATATGTGTTGTTACAGTGGCATCCCTGGCCAAACAGGATCAGCCAGGAAAAATTAGATATAAGATGACTGACTAGTTGTTAGTGAAGTCCTGGTGCTTGGTGAAGAGTTAGAGCAAAATAGACTATTTAAGTGAGGATTGCAACTGTGTAACAGAATTAATTTTTAATTGATTACTTTAGTGCCTGGTTGTGCTATAAGAATAGTGATAAGTGAAGATTAAGAATTAGGAGATGTACAGTTAATTTGATGATACTCTAGTGCCTGGTGATTTGTTAAGATATTGGAGGAGTAGTTGAGAAAATCTAGTGACTTGTGCTAGTAGAGGCACTGAAGATCAATGTAGGAAGAGAAGGGTCTTGTAGTCTTCCCTGAGAAGGGAATATCACGCAAGGGCTAGAATCCTTTAGGGAGTCTAGAAAATAAAGACAGACCACTTAAAACTTAAAACTAGGGTGTCACACTGGCAGTACTGGATTTTAGGTGTTTATGTCAGCTGTTGGCACATTGATATTCAAAGTACATGAGGAATATAATAAATGCAGTACACTTTATCACTTAAAAGTTTAAAAGTTTTTTTTTATCATACAGTATATGCTATGTTGTTCTTTTAATAACAGAGCTTTGAAAATGCTTTTTTGATTAAATCAGGAGTGTTAAAAATGTTTGTGTCTAATTTTATATCTTCCAAGTCAGTTTCTCTCTCAAAAATAGCAAATGAGTTTTTCAGCAATGCCTCTGTAAAAAACATTTTGGGTTCCTAGGAGAGGTATTAAAAAGCGCTTGCTAATTTTTTTTTTCCTGATAGTGGGTAAGTGTTTTACAGTGCTAAAATAAGCTACAACTTCAACTGTGTTCAATGAAATCCTTTGTTTGAAACAAACATGGATGGTTTCCAGTTTGTCAGTTTTCCATGGATGGTTGCCAAGGGTTTAGAAAGAGCCTAAAACTATCTTCCTTCACTACTATCTGCTATATGCTCATCAGCCTTCCCTCATGTTTTATAGCCTGTTATACAGTACGTTCACCAAAGTGAAAAGATAGAAATGTGATGAGTGTGACTATTGCTTTCAGGCTGTGAGTTTCTCACTTTTGGTGATTTAAGTAAAATTAGCAGCAACAACAACAATATGTGTAGATGATATGAGGACATTATATGGGGCAATTTTCCTGCAAATCATTTTATTTTATAATTCAATAGTGTTGTAGTTCATCATGATATGTTATGATTTCTGTCTAAAGAGCTTTTGTTACCTATATCTATAAAATAAGAAACCTGCCATTTGTCATTTGGCATTTAATGTAACTGCAGCTAATTCCCACTCCTCTTCATACATACATTTATTTTACACACTGCTAAGCACTAAAGGCTTGATTTTAAATTAGATACTCGGATAGCAGCCCACGGAGAGTCAATGGGTTTAGTCGAAAGGGGTCTTGTTAAAAAAAACTAAAAAGAAAATCGAGTTGACAGAGCTTAGCACAGCAGGGAATCTGCAGTGGATAAACAGGCTATATAAGTATGACTCACAGCACAGAATCATATTGCTCATAATGCATTCAGTGTTATTTCTGAGCCCACTGGCCCAGGGGAATGTGTAATTACCTGTTGGGCAGCAACACTGTGTGGTACCTCTGTGTGTGTATGTGAGCCTGTTTGCAACATGAAAGAACTGGTGAGATCAGGGCCTGCAGTAGAAGGCCAGGCCAGCGGGACAGCTGTAGGGTTGAGACCAACTCATCAAAAACGTGAGACTTTTGCTATTTTTCAGTTCCTTAAAAACTACTATATAGGCCAATAACAAGAGCTACCAACCCTTCAGTCAAGAATGTTATTTTTTAAAGAAAATGCAGCTTAATATAATTTCAAAAAGTTAAATAATTTTCTTTTGAAAACATAATTCAGTAGATTCCCATGTTTCACAACTGGCACATTATTTAATTTTATTGAGTGTTAATCTGCATTAATTGATTGGTGGAACTTATATATTCAATCAGAATTTTTGGTTATTGGTAACTAATTGGCTTGGCACAAATTAGTTTAAGACCTTTAAATCTAATTAAAAAACTATTAAATTCCTCCATGCTAACTTCTTTGTCCAATCCAGTGTCACAGGGGTGCTGGAGCCTATTCCAGAAAGCAACAGGCACAAGATAGGATAGAACTTCTACAGGACACCAGTCCATCATAAGGACACAGACATACAGGCACTCACGCCAGGACCAATTTTCCCAGAATGTCTTTGGAATGTGGGAGGAATCAAGAGGAAACCCACATGAACACAGGGAAAACATACAAATTCAACACAGACAGCACCTTGAGACCCCAGTGCTGCAAGGCAGCATTGCTAATCAATGCACCACTGAGCAGCCCAAGATTATTGTCATTACACCCCCTTTTCCACAAATCATTTAAAAACAATTCCACAAACATTCTAATAGTTTTCGATTGGCAATAAATGAACTTAGGTTGACCTACAGTAGAGTATACCAATCTGATATTTACAGTATGTAATAAAACAAAACTACATTTTAATAATATTTTGGAAGTAACATATTGTGGTAAACATAGTGTGCTTCCAACCTGACATACATTTTTCCATAATTGTAATTTTCATGAAAAACTGACATTGAAAAAATTACACGTTGAAAAAATTTTTTTTCTATTTCAATGAATTTGAACTCCAAAAAGAAATCACCTGATGTGAGCTTCTTTGAAGATGAGCAGACAAAAACGTTATAGTCAAATGCCATGCAAACCTCCCCTGGATGCAGTTTCCACGTAATGAATTTATTAGCTTCATGGCTCTTTTCCCCCTCACCCCACCTGCATTTCTGCAAACTGGGTATGGCAGCACTGAAAAAAAAAGATTGAAATTATTCCTTCTCCAAGGCAACTGAAAATTCTATTAACCTAATTGATTGTTCTGTGAACTTGCCCATTGATTTACTACAGGCACACTCATTACGCAAGCGATGCTCTATTTTTAGTGCCATAGAGGAGGGGAAGGCAGCCTCCTGAGTAAGAAGTGAAGGCCACCCTTCCCAGCTAAATATATGGCATGACAGCAGCTGAAAGGAGCTTTAAGAATACATGTTTGAAAACCAAAAAAATACATTTTAGCGTAACAGCAAGAAACCCAGCTGTGCTCTTACATTTTGCTTCTTAAATATCTACTGGCTACTTTCAAAAACATCACTCTTTGTATGAATAAAGGTATAAATGGAGAGTAGATTTACAGGTGGGGTTTCTGTTCTCTTGGTATCGAACCTCCTTCACCATCCAGCTGTTGTGTAAAGGGAAGGGAAAAGACACACCAGAGGTCAGGAATGGTTCACGGCTTCACAAATGCCCCGAGTGACCTTGGGAGAGGTGCTCGTTCACAGCTCCTTGGCATGTTTAAGTCTGGTGTCAAAATGGGAATCACTCACACTTGCCACAGAGCTTGAGGCACAGGCAACGGTTTTTGATTTTCACAACAGAGGAAACACACCATGGGCAACAACCCTTTTGAGATCCCTCTGCTAGACTGATGGGGATGCTGTGCATCAGGCACATGTCCTGGAATAAGATTGGAGAAGGGCTGATTGCAGGAGGTCAGACTTCAGGCTCAGACCCTGTCGGTTTGACCTTGCAGGATGTGCAGTTTTGTTGCGGCAACAGGGAGGCCCATCAGCCTCAGCCAGCTCCTTCTCTCCAGGGCAGAGCACCCAGACCAAAGGACTCAAAATGCAGAACCGTTGTTCACCATCATCCCATACTTTCTGTTACTTTTCGATTAATTCTCTGATTGTTATTACCATCATAAAAACGCAACATGTATGTGTGGATTTAGCTCCTGTGTCATGATTTGTTTTCAAACTGGGGATCCTTTTCTACGGAGTCTGCATGTTCTGTCTGTTTTTGTGTGGGTTTTCTTTAGGAGCTCCAATTTCCTCACATTTTTAAAGGCACGCTGGCTTTGTTAATCAGTGTGTCTGAAATGTCCCTGTGTGCACACCCTGCAATGGATTTAAAAACCAAAGAGTTTAAGAACATTCTTAAGTGCAAATTTTAGTAAACATGAGCTGAAGAGTCTTGGTAATAAGAAGTCCCAGCATGGTGTGAATTTTCAATCTGCATCAATGGTTTTGAGCAAATTGTTGAAATATGCACTTTCATAATGATGGTAACAGATATGGAATATATTGCAAATTAATCAACACTTTCCCATCTCTGACAACCACCACTGGTTTCTCTGTCTTTTAAAAAATCTCATAAAAACATTCTTTATCTGTGAATATTACTTTTCCTTTTAAGATAAAAAAGCCTTTTCTGTTTCTCTGTGAAGTAGAAATCACAGAGGAGCGCTTACATGATGTTTAAAGTGGAAGTGACGGCTGCACCCTGCTGGAAACATTTTAATTCTGGTGCTCCTCTTTGATTTCGCTAATGAAAATTTATATTATCCAGATATCCAGCAGGTAGACTAATCAGCGTAATGATGGCAGTGGAAAGTGTTAGAGAATCTACGAAGTGTGGAATACAAAACAACAGGGTGTGCAGCCCTCACCTGTTTGTTTTGACTTATACATTCAATTACCTTCCTATTGTTTGATCTTCAGATTTTGCGGGGGTGATTTCTACAGCCGAAGGGCTGTGGAGGTCTGTTCAGGATAAAAAGACACATTCTCATACAGTGATAAAGGAGCAGACTAGCCACAGTGGACAGATTTGACAGGCCTGGACATCAGCAAGAGAGTGTAATAAGGTTCTTTTACTAACATGATGAAGAACATGCAAATGTTTTTATTCTTTTTACCTTTACCCAATGACTTTCTCTATTTATATGTGTTATTGAGTGGTTGTCGGATGAGGGAGCAGTAGTTCAGACACAAAGACTCACATGTGTCCCACCACAGCTTTCAACTTACTCAAAATAATCACATTTAAAACATTTTCACTGTCTAAAGGTATGCACGAATACTTTAAAGAAAGAACTCTACTAAACTAATCTGTTTTCTTTAATGTGCAAATGTTTGAGATGCAACTGACCAATTGTTTTGTAGGTGTTTTGCTGTTTTTTTAAAACACTACAACACTACAACCACTACAACCACTGCAGGCGCATATTTCAGTGATTTCAGTGATATCTGAGATCAATTAAAAGGTTGTTGTCAATATAAGAACACCAACTGGCAATTGGATTTAGCCAAATTTAATGTCCATTGAGGAATAATGACACAAACTTGCACTGTGAAAAGCAGCTATTACAGTACATGAGCATAATGGAATGAGCCCCGGTCCTTTGAAGATCAAAGAGATGGATCAGTGCTGTGGATTAACCCCATATTACAAGGAAGAAAGTTAAAGGCGGGGGGGAGACAAAAAGGGAGAGTATCATTTCTGGCAGACATCTGTCTAATACTCCCAGAACAGGTTATCTTCCAATGCTTGCTCTGGTCTTTCCTGGAGAAAAATAAAGACGCATCATGTTGGTGAAAAGGGGGAATGGCTTTAACATTTTCCACACTCATACAGTTTCCTACAATTATTTAATGCAGCTTATACCTCAAAAGTCAACAAAAGTGGTTGGTTATCTTAGGTTATAGCATCCCATTGCAATATGAGTTTATCATCAAATCTAGGACTGGGACTGTATACAGTATGAGCACATGAATGTATAGAAATATTCTATTAATACTGTACCTTTCAAGCAACTAACTTTTTTAAATTACGTTGCGTAAATATTTTATTTTTACGTCAGTCTACAAACATATTGGATTTATCGGTCAGTTTCCTGTTTTTGGTTAGAGATTTCTGATGCACTTGGACACTGATTCTTCTTGCTGACAGACCCTGAGCCTGGAATTTCAAATGATAAAACTCTTCATCCATCCATTTTCTAACCTCTTTATCCAATTTTGTGTTGTGGGGGAGTTGTTCCCTAATCTCAGTAAGCAACAGGAACAAGGCAGGATACATCCTGGATGGGACCCCTTTCATTGCAGGATAGACACATAGACACAAATTCACACCAGGGCCAATTTTCCTAGAAGCCAGTTAACCTAGCAGTAACTCTTTGGGCTGTTGGATGGAAACTGGAGCACATTCCAGGAAAGCATCCCAGGAATTGAAATCAGGACCCCAGCACTGCAAGGCAGTAGTGCTAATCACTGCCGCCCCATTTCAAAACTAAATGCTGTTAAAGCCAACTCTCACCTTGAGCTATGTGCAAAACGTCAGTAAAAACTTCACAGGAAGGTGGCTGCTCCCACATATGTGCTGAAAATATTTGTGGCCGTTTGTGCAAGTTGAAGCTTGCGAATGGAGGCTAAACTCTAATGGCACAGAGGCATTTTTTCTTACCAGTATAAGTCACAGCTTTGTGAAAGACAATGCTTAACCTCAAAGGCCTGTAAATCTGTCAGATCTAATGGTTTATTGGGAAGAGGTACTGTATCTCTTCATAGCCTTAACTATCCCCGTCTAAATCTTGTCACTTTCTTGTGTTTTAGGTGTGACAGAACTCAGCTGGTTTCTTCCCCTGGTCAACCCCAAAGCGACTGCGATCATCGGCAGAAACAGTGCGCTGGAGTGCAAATAATATATTTCTTTTCAGTCATCTCACAATGGGGTTTGCATGACGTTTAAAAATGTCACATGTTTCCAAACACTATGTTTATCCAGTACATGACTGTGCTGCAGTAAATGGTTTAATACAAGCAAGAAAAAGTCAGTTTTGGACTCAGTGGTCACATATGTAATGTCTCAGTGGACTTCCCAGTGAATGTATATTTCAGCTTGTGGCACTATCTTTTTTCATTTCATTTTTTATTTTTGAAAATGAACATACTTTTTTTTCTAGGGCACAGAGGAATGTGGATAGCACAGTGAGAAGGGGATGAGAGAAATGTGGAAATCTGCAGGACAGATCCTCAGGAAGCTGTAGATAAATGTTCAGATTCTCAACTCAACAGTTTATCAGTTAGCATGCAACACTGGCAATTTTCAGATTTAAGTTTCTATTTTTAAGAGAGTATGTCACTTTTAAAGTTGACTGACAGAGTGTAATAATAAGCAAATGTTTCATTTGAAAGGAGTGCATTCTTCCTTAGGAGAAAACAAGTCTTTTTCAAGCACCAGCAAGTCTGAAATCTGCGTGCATTGAGGCAAACCAAGTCCTCAATGATGGTTTCTCCAAGTTCCACTTTAAGCCTGTTCTACTACTGTATATGCAAATCCTGCAGATAGTGATCTTCAGAACATTTAGAAAGTGCTGCTGTGAGGCTCTTAAGAAGCCCTGTGTTAAATAGTGTCATGGGCAATTCTTTGCTGTTGCTGTATCTGTGACTAAATGATGGCCTTCTTTTTCAGCATGTTAACGCGAGACGTAAATCAAAGTTGGTTGGAGTTCATTTCCCTTTACTGACTCCAAAACCATAAACATGGAGATGTCTGCACATCTAGTCTCTTTTGTAAGGAACATGGGATTCAGCAAGTAGAGGGAATGTCTGGGAAGAAACAAATGAAAATGAGAATCTTTACAATTATTAAACTACTGTAATTATTGCTTGTATTTAATCAATATTTCACATTTTCTGATTATTTGATTTTTATTTCAAAATGTGGGTCACAGCATATGCATAATACATGATTAAAAAAATCTGTGAACATTAGTTTGTTAATAGAATAGAGCATGTGAAGCACAAATTGGTTAATCTAAACCTCTGGATAAAGACAGTTATTACGTGTCACTCTACTGAATCAATCATCATTTCAGCAATCTACTCCCATCCCCTGATTATACCTCAAATATCTCAAATGTGGTTCTATTTTAAATAGTCTGTAGGCCAATATGGTGCCTAGGGTAGCACTGTCACTTCAGAACTGGGTTTGAATCTGTCTGTCTGGAGTTTTCATGTTCTCTCTGCCTTATATCAGAGCTCTCTAGGTTAGTCTCTAAACTGACGCCTGTACATGTGTGTGTTTGTCCTGTAATAAACTGGTGTACAATCCAAGGTTCAGGGACTTGAAAAACACCTACAACAAGCTCTTGTATGCACTGCCTTAATGTAAATGAATTTAATTTTCTTTTAATACTGCTTTAATTCTGACCTCCCCTTAGTAACCCCATAGTTTGTCGAACAGCAGCAAGAAGTGATAACAAATGTAGACATTCAAAATGAAAGAAAGATTCTGCTTTTCCCGATCCTTTACACAGCCTTCTTTAGATCTATGTTCTGCATTCTAAGCACAACTCCTCTTTAATTAAATCAAATTGCTGCTTATTGAAGCTTCATTTGTTTTTAAAGGAAATCTGGACTATAAAATGGCTGAGTATGTGAGTAAAAAAAGTACCATCAAAACTGTTTAGATGAGCAGAGTTTACAGCTGAGAAGAGTTACATTAGTTGTCTGTAGTGATAATCCCATCTACTTGAAAAAATCTAAAGGATTCTGTTGTTTTTATTGTTGTGCCACACTGTAAATTGGGGTGAATGTGTCCCACTTTTCTCTCCTGCTTCTATTTCAGCTTTCCTGCTCTGTGTCAAGTTCGTTTAAACCATCTCTGAAACAACAGCTGCAATACTTAGTTTCCCACATATCCTTTCCGCCTATATATAAGAGGAAACAGAAGACGAAAACTTACAGTACATTTTACAAGGCAGAAACCATACCATTTTCTGCTTTCTGTGATCAGATACTAGATAAGGTTTAAAATTAGCTTTGTTTTTCATACCAGGTAATTTGAGATTCGGATCACATTAATAAAAAATATTAAAACAGAGCAGATTATTTCAGTGGAACAAGCACATTGATGTCGAATAACTGTACAGATGGCAGTAAACCCTTCCTTGTAACACAAATGTAAAACGCATGTGCTGCTTCTCTGTGAATTAAAAACTTCCCATTTTTAAATAGAAAAACAGTGAAAGTTCAAACGACAGTACAGTATTACAAAGAAAAAAAAATCAAAGAAAAATAAAACAAGCAAAAGCAGCCTTTTCTTGATTATGATGATGCTGGTGAAGTGATGACCGTGTGTAATGTGGCATTGTGGGTAGTGTTGGTGCTGCTTTGTAGCTCTCTAATGTCCTGGGTTCAATTCCTGACTGAGGCACATTCTGTGTGGAGTTTACATGGTCTCTCCATTTTTGTGCAAGGTTTCTGTGGGGGCTAAGTTTCTCTCCCACATTCCAAAGCCATGCTGGCTGGGGTGATCGGTAACTCTAAGTCCCTGTATGAACGCTTGTATAAGCTTTCTGGATAGTCTAATTTTACTCAAAGCCACTAGAGATTTTTACCATAAGAACAATATTGACTGCTGATAATACAGTTTAATTTTGCATGAGAAGAAAATTATCTCATCATTTAGCAATCCTTAATTTTCATTCATCAGATTTGTTCAAAAGCCGACTACCACAAAACCATACTTAGCCAACTAATCTGGGCAAATGTAATTGACTAATTGTGAGGCATCCCTCCTCTCGAAAATAATTGATTCCTCATTCACATCCATAAAGCTACAAAACTTTTTTTGAGTGACAGAATACGGATCTTTCTGGTTTCACTTTTGGATAAAAAATGGCTAAATTCCAGTAGAAGATTGCCATTCAGTTGTGTTTCTGTATAAAGAATGGAAAAGCATTGACTTCAGTGGTGTAGGAGAACATAGCGCCAGAACTCAAGGAGCACAATCCACAGAAGGGAGAAGAGGATCTCAAACATCATGACATTTAATCCCTGCCATCATTTATTTATACGTCATTAAAGTTCCTTTTGTAGAGCCAGTCCTTTTAATAACAGGAGCAAATGATCCCTTGTGTCTTCTGATACCTAAGTCAAAGAATAAGCCTGCTGCCGTTAAGGTTGGCATGGCAGAGAGACATATCAGTTTGACATGCCTTATCCCTGTTAGCAATCTGCCAGGGCATGTCAAAGAGTTTCTGCATCCCTGCTGACTACCCTAGTTACCTGAGGTTGGGAATGCCTGCATCCCCAAAGTGGTACCTATACTGTATGGTGTTATACAAAGCAAATAAAAAAAAGCTGAATGTGAGATTCATTAGTTAGCAATTAAGTCATTTTTTAGAAATTCTTCAAGTGCAGTTTATGATGATGTCTTGTAGGAAATTGAGGTGGTAAGAACTGCAGTAACAGAAAGGCCAGCCAAGGGTAAGGAGTACAGACAGTGCAAGGTACAAGGAAATTCCTCACTTTATTTTATTTGTTTTATACCAGGCTGCAAATAAGGGACATGTGCTGGAATTTATCTCTCTTACCAGAACTCAGTCTGAAATAGATGTTCAAAACTCAGTCTTTCTATTACTATTGCAGCAAATGATTTTGCATCTGAATATTTCAGAGAACAGTTTCAGTGAAGCTGCAGCTGTAGGCAAACTGAGCTTGTAATGAACCCAGTGATGTGTGGTGTGACTGCTTTCTGAAGCCTGTCCTTGTTCCTGAGTTATTTAAATCACACACCCTCACAGGAAAAGGTCTGTACTGAGCACCTTCCTACACTGTGCTACTTTGTGTTGTCTGCAAGAGCACTTCCAGAAGTGTGGCCTGTGTCATGGGTACCCATGCATAACCTTGCTGCTGAAAGCATATCTGAACTCTGCCCGCTGGCACATGCCTGCAGGGCAGAATTACTGCTGCATATAAAAAGAACTTTTATAATGATCAGTAAACTGAAGTTCCCTTACAAATTCACATTTTCAACATACTGACACCAAAAGTCATTTCTTTTGCGTGCAAGACTTAAGAAGTAAAGAAACACTCAAATTTGGGCTCGTAACTTCAATAATCATAAAATGCAGACTACTTTTTAATTTTCAAGGATTGGCCAAAAGGGATGTAGCATACATTTTCTAAACTAAATAGAGTTTAATTATTCATTGGCGTCGACAGTACAAATATAACTGTTGATCTTCAGTATTATTCCCATTTATTGTCTTGATATTGATCATTCTTGATCATTCCTTGTGAAGGGGAGGCAGAATTATCCATGGAGCACTGATAAACCCTAGCAAGGAACTAAATGAATGCTAAGGAAACAGGAAGCAAAAAAAAGTAAAAATAACAAATAATCCAAGAATGACATAAAGAAAAAAACAATAAAGTTCAAAGTTGCAGGAAATTACAAAAAATGTTGCAAATGGTAGGAGAGCAAGGCGGCTTTCGGGGCTGATAACCTCAATCTGACAGACTCTTCCCCGGTCAGAAACCCCTGCTGTCACTGCCGAGCTTGGAAAGACACCAGCACTAATCCCTGCTTTTGATCTTCTTTAAAGCAAAACCCATCATCGCAAATGTTGCATGCAATAAATAGAAATCATCCTTTCAGCTCTTTCAATACCCTTGCGACAGGAATTTGCCATACTTAGAGCAAAACAGACATGCAAACACGCGTACAGTACGTGCATTAGTGAAGGCAGATATTTGAGATCTTTCTTTTTATTTCCTCTTTCAGGATTATGCACAGGGGCAGCTGTGTGATGTAATGGTAAGGACCTCAGTCTCCAGGGTGGAGGAATGTGAGCTGAAATCCTGGGTGGGACACTGTTGCTGTGCCCTTGAGCAAAACACTTCACCCAAATTGCCCCACAAAATGCCCTGATGAAGGAATGAGATTCTGGGCCATCATTGTAAATGAGCTTTTGTTCTCAAGTGACTTTCCTGGTTCAATGGAGGAATAAATATCTGAAAAAGCTGTAGTACTTTAATTAATGAGTTGAAAGAAGAGATTATAATGTTGTATTCTTGGTTCAAAGACGGGAGGCTGTGTATTACTGTAACAACAATTATTCTCACCATCTAAAGCACCTTTGCATTAGAAGATATATTTTTGATGTAGAAGGAATAAGATTATTTACCAATGCATTAAATGTAATGAAGCTTATAATACTCTTCACCCATTCATGCATGCTGAATTAACTAATTTAAGACAGTAAGTGCCAGAAGTACGTATATCTACAAGTGCTGGATGTCTAGGAATTTATATACTGTAAGTGCTGGCACTTTGTAGCTTAACATATTTAAGCTAACTGCAACTTGCTAAGATGAATCAGTGTTCAGAACACTTAGATATAGCATCATTTACACATAATTGTGGTGTAACAGTATACTTGTGCTTCCTGAATGAATGAATAACTTTCTTTCAGAAAGTTTCTTTCGTTTTGCTGGGTGCAAAAACGAACATCTACAGCTGTAGAACACATGTACGTATTTGTGTGTGAGTCAAAACAAAATGAGAATTGTTTTGTTTTTAAAGTTACATCTGAGTAAATGTTTGCCGAAGAAAGTCCTTTATTTAGATTTGATATTTGATTAAATAAACTGTTCAAGGTTATGACAATCATGCCTGCGATTGCCAGTTTACTATCAATGGAACTGTTCTGCAGCTTGATAAGCCTACAAAGGGCTTTTGAATTTATGAGCTTTAAATTGCATAAGCACATCCTATTACTGACACCTCTTTCATCCTCTAGTTTAGATTTCCCAAACCGAAAAAAAAGGAAATAGGGCTTAAGTTTTCTAAAGGGGCTGAATTTTAAAAGCACCTAGCATTTCTTTCCAGCAGTGGAATGCAGTCATCCCAATGAGGATAGCCATTCCCAAACCCTTGCAAATAGGTAAAGGCAAACACTGGGCACAGAGTCAGACATTTCCAAAACAATGTGACTACATTGTGATAAACAGTGTGTGATATAAAAGTGTGATTATCCATTACATTCAGATTGTAGAACTTGCTGAATGTACTGGGGAAGACCATGTAGCCATAATGGAAATGCTGAAAGAGGGTTGGGAAGTGGGAGGTGACCCAATGGATATACAGTAGCTGGATGAGTCCCAGAAGTTGCACACAGTAGGATGTTATTCATGATGGAGTGAGACAGATTGCGCTTGAGATAGCAGAGCCTAGGATTTTTCCCCCAAAGTGAGAAAACAGAAAAGCAGTGCACCAGCTGAATGGTACTTTGTGACAAACATAAACATTAAATTCCCTTTTGAGGCATGACAAAAGACCAAGCATGTGGTGATATAGATCAATTGTCAAATGTCTCAGGCAGAAGCAGAAAATCTGGTTGGTGGCTCTTTGCAAAGATGAGATTTTGGTTTAGACTGTAGGATTGGGCTACAGTGAGTCCCAGGACCTGTCAGGCACTGTGCAAAGAGAAAAGTCCCAATCCTACCTCATATGAAGCTTGCCCACATTTTGGGCATAGGTGATGGTCAACCAAAAGGAAACCCTGAGTGCCAAGATGTACAGAGCTTTTATGCTCAGTGATTCAAATGAGGCCTGTATCAAGGCCCTCACAATCTAAGGAAGGTCTCAAGAGAGCACTGAAGACTTCACAGGTGAGGACAGTAGCCTTTGTGTATAGAGGAAGCCTTCCCATCATCCCACAGCGACTGCAGGAATTCAGGTACTGTTAAGATGGGACAAGGAATTAAGTCCCAAGAATTAGGTATCGGGTTGTGCACCTCAAAAACTTGTGTCAGGTGAACTGGTGTCATTTGGTCTTGGTGGCATTGGAATTTGATGGCCCTTGAAATCAAGTGAGCACCTTATCAATTTCAGGTGTATCCAACAGCAATTGAATACCATGTTGTGGAGCAAGTGATTGGTGATGAATTGGACATCAGCCAGCAGACCAGATGAGCTAGGAGTATATGATATGACACTATAAGTTATACCACCAAAACCTCCTGAGCATTTGTGAGTCAACCTGCAAGTATGAAACTCCTTATACAAGGCACTTACCAGGACATGCTGGAGCCTTTGTTGAACAATAGACTGCTCCAGTAAGAAAAGTTTCCAAAGCTTGTGCTCTCTGCACCTTGTACAGCTACAGTAGGAAATACCCTGTTGTGCAACACAAGATTGGGTGGCAGCTGTGTAGACCTACCGCCACAGAAAAAGAAGATGTCCAGTAATCGAACGAGTAATTCACAATCCAGAAAGGGGAAGGAATCCAGCTGGTACATGGTCCAGAGAATCAGAGAATCAGAATTAAAATCATAATCATAATCCAAAGATGAGTTCAAGCCAATCAATTGATCAATGCAATGCAATCCAGATGTGAGCTTAGAATGTAAGGCAAAAGTAAATAAAAAAAAGTATTTCTTAATAAAGAATTAGAGAAAACATTGATAAGAACATTTCTTATGCAAAGTTGTAAATTTGTCATTCACCATAAATTTATTCCTTTCACCCCGCAGTATCTCAAAACACTTACATTATAGTATAACACCCACTTGGACCACCATTGAAGAGCAGTACCTATCCAGGAAATGCATAGCAGACATTCTTTTTCTACAACCACTCTACGCTCCATATCAGATATAGAAGCAAGAATTTGCTGCAATAGTTGAATATAAGGGCAGCTTTAGGTATGGTAAATACCTATCTTACAAACAGTAGCAAGGGATTTACAAGTAATGTACTTAAGGCTTATGTTTAGCATAACATCCAAATAACAACACCTCCTGCAGAATTGTGTCTCTTGCCATCTCGCTACTCCATGCTAGAATTCCTGATCCAGAGGGAAGACCTCTACTTACTTTTCCAGCATCTGCAACAATTTGGTTTTCCTAAGAATTCTCCAATCCCTGTATTGACCAGCCTGCCTTAGTATAGCTTCTGAGATCTGATTAAATCCATCTAGAAAGCCATAATACTGTTTTCGTGCCAAAAGACAAAGCATCAAAAGATTCTGCTTATAAATAAAACATATAAATGAACAAATAAACACCGTTTTATTTTAGAAAAACAAACACAGAGACACAGATGCCTCCCCCCGTTACATCCTTCACTGCTGTTAAATCTGAAAAGAATAAGATTCATGAAAACAAAGAAGGCCTTTTAAAAATACTTGAATACATGTGCTACAAATGTAGACCTGTTTTTTGTTGCCAGTGTTTCTAATACATGTGCTTAGGAGTGCATGCATCTGTGGATTCTTTAATGTCTTACTTAACCCAAGACAAAAAGCAAGTGGTTTTATAAGTGGATTTCAGTTTTATCTCTGGTTTTGTGTCCTAGTTTTGTGAAGATGTCTCTGTGAGGGGAGCCTTCTGGAAAAGATACTGCAAACATGAATTGTTGGAAAGCCTTCAAAGTTATTTTCAGAAATGTCACTCACAGTGTGGGCAATCAGGCTTGTGGTCTTGTGTCTGTCTGCAGTCAAGTTTGGCCTACACGTTGTGTTGAAGAACTTCCAGGTGACAACAATCACAAACAGTATCCAAAGGATTCTCCATGTGACCTCAGCGCCTTCTGGTTTGTCAGTTTGCAGATATGTAATAGTGCTTAATTAAAAAAAAAAAAGGTTTCTTCATTTTCAGGTGATAAGAAAGTCTTTAAGTCCAAGCTGAAAAAAGTAAAAGTTTTTAATTGCGTAACATAACTGAAAGTTCAGTTGCAGTAAAAAAGACATAGCTGGAACACTCTGCTTCATTCATCTTCCCAGCATGGAAAACACCAGGAAGTCCTTGCACACAATCTACTGGATACCGAAGTGTAATGCTGACAGTCATTGAAAACTCTCTTACAACAGACACCAGAAGGCACTAATGAATGCATTTGAAAAATCTGTTCACAAGTGTCTGGACAAATTATTTAAGAAAACAATCAAAACAAAAACTACCTTAGGTTGGCTTTACATAACTGTAGTTTAGTCCACTCTTCTGAAATGCTTTGACTGGCAAATGCTTGGCACCCATTGTATCTTCTGTACTATGACAACAAAACAACATTGAAACAGAGGAAAGAATGCTCTGGAAAAATTCAGACTGTATGGAAGAAGGCATCATTCTCTCAGCGACGCTCTTTGGAGGTAGAATAATTTCTATCTACTGTATGTGGGTGCTGAGATATCATTCGCACCTCATAAGTGAGAACAAACCATTTACTGTAGCCGTATGCCTTAGACTTAAAAATCTTAATAACAGCAAATGTGCCGTGCAGCCCATTTCAAAAGTGGATTCAAAAATGGATTCCTTTTAAAAACACAATAAAATACCAAAAATAAAAATCATGATGTGGTAGAAAAACACGTGTGATTAGATAAAGAATAGGAAGAAAAACAGTGTACAAGCGCCTTTTAAATCCATGATAAAATGGAGTTTTTAATGAAAGTTCGGGAGGAATGAAGGCAGCCGCGCTCATTCGACACAGCTGCTGCAGTTCTCACTAATCCTGACGTAAGCAACCGGTCTCCATAAATATAAAACGTCGCCCTCTCCTCTTCCTCGTTCCTTTTCTGCATCCCTCCTCCACCCCCTTTCCACCTTTGCAGCTACCCAATTGGTTGCATGGGGGTCCTATCCTCCCCGTCCAACGGCCGGGAGGTTGGCCCTCAGCCAAGCGGGTTACGCCAAATCTCCACATCACAATAAACAATTCTAATTTCTCCCGAGCTTTCGGCTGCTGTCATTCCTCGTGAAATCTTCCAGTTTAGGGTCACAGGGAGCCTATCTCAGTAATGAAAGTGCAGTACACCCTTGATGGGTCCATCAGAGGGTGCACAAAGAGACAAGCATATTTTCACACCAGGACCAAGTTTCCCAGAAGGGAATTAACACCAGCATACCTTTGGACTGTGGAAGGAAACAGGACACCTGGAAGAGACCCACACCAGCACTGGAGAATATACAAACTCCACACAGATTGCATCCCAGGACAGGAATTGAACCCAAGTCCCCACCTCTACAAGGCAGCAATGCTGACCACTGTGCCACCCTTAAAAGCACAACCAAATTGGAAATAATTGAGGGAATTACAGAGTTTGATTGCAACAGAAAGTGGGTCCTTCATTGAATGCTGCCTGAGCCTATGGCGTATGGTTCACAAAATGAAGCTAGATGACAAAGAACCTCAAGTGGTGGTTTCATATGAGCTGGGCCATAGGCTCAGGCTCTATACTCACATCAGTTTAATCATTGACATATTAACTTGCTGACATTCCTGAAAACACAAAGAACATACAATTTACAAAACAGCAGAAATAGAGTCTATGCATTATATGGCAATAACTGTTTCCCAGGATACAATACTGTTGATGAAAGGAAAAGTCAAAATAAGATAGCCAATCCATCTAGTAAAGATAAGTAAATCCTAAAAATCATCTCTCAGGTGCTGTTGAGCTCTTTTTTATATGTCAGCTTATTCATTGTAGTATTAAACAGGTATTTAAAGCACCAGGAATGAGGTGTAACAAAACGCGTGGTAGAAATAAAGAAGTCTTGTAAGTGTTCAGTCAGCAAAGTGGACTGATTAGACACATGTGCTGTGATACACTGTGCTGTGGTCTGCAAAAGATTTTCTGGAATTGACATTCTCAGACCAGGCTCTGCAGACATTAGTCGGCATCAGGCCTACAGCACCAGTAGTATTATTAATTGCAAAGAAGTTTGGTTTACTATATATTTGTCAGTCTAACAGTTTGCCAACTGTAATCTGTACTTCTGTAAACTGTAGTTCTCATTTGATAAAATCCTGTTTTATCCAATGGAAGTCTTGTACTTTCCAAAACTTCAACAACCTTCATAAAGTAATGAAAGTCATTGTCACAGAAATGGGTTTTACAGCATACATGTAGGCAGAATACCTCAAGGAATGGGAACAGAAAACTGACTCTCAATAGCTATTTATCAAAGATTATCTAGATGTCATACTGGTACATTTTTATTCTGCAGCTTGTCCTCAATAACATTTGCATGTCCCACAATTTGCACTTAAAGATGTTACTAAGTGATATTCTATACCACTGACATCAAAAACGCTGTAAAATAAACAAGAAAGAATCTGTTTGCCTGAAAGAAGTTCCAAGTGTATGTTATCTTGTTAAATAACAATACTATAATTTATTATCACAAGAATATCTACAGTATAAGACTTACATTTTAACCATTAAAACCTCTTCTAGTTGGAATAGAGAGAAGATATTTTTTTGTGTAGTGGACCGAGGATGCAACTTAATGAGACACAAGGCGTTTCTTCCCATTAGTTCTGCATTATGAAACAGCTGCAGTACACTTCTCAGTGGCCGAAATCAGCAATATTTCAAGTAAAAGTCTAAACAAACTGTTATCACCAGCATGACTGTGCCTCAAACCCTTCTTGACAAAAGATTGGATCACACTTTTCTGTTGTCTAACTCTTTGCCAATCTGTTGTAACCTTGTAATGTATTTGCTGTAGACACCCATGGTGTCTTGAACTGTATATTTTGGATTTTGTGTGAATATCTAAATACAATTGTTTTACTTTTTCAAAGTACCCTATAGCACTACTTGCCTTACAGCTATATGCAGCATTACATTTTAGAGACTAAAATGTAATGATTATAATCCATAAATCTTGAAATGTCTAGGAGGGACAGAAATTACAACAATGAATCAGTAACCAGTATCAACAACACACCTACAAATAATAATAATAATAATAATAATAATAATAATAATAATAATAATAATAATAATAATAATAATAATAATAATAATAATAAAATGGGTGTCACTAGTTACCACTGAAAGTGTAAGAATCAAATTCTGTCTGTACAACATTCACAAGGACAGGCTCTTGTGCTCTCTGCCAAGCCCTTTGTCTGAAATACAGAGAATGAATTTTAATTTTGGATGAGAATAAATGTGTTTCTCTCCTTGAGGCTGGCCAAAAAGTGAAAAATAAAAGGTCTTTTAAATTTTCTTATGTAGTTGCTTTAGAGGATATTCATCTGTGACAGACCGGGCATTTAAAAAGGGAATTCACATTGGTAAAAATCTACTCAAGCCTGGCAGTTTTTTAAAAAGGCATTTCAGGGAAATGCATTTGCCTTAATCAGCTCACTTATTGTCCATATTTTATTTTGCGTTTCATCATGAACTGCAGTAACCTTCCTTTATCAGCTTGTCGTGTTCAAGTTTTATAAAATCTGTCTGCAATGAGGAATGTCAGATCAGATTAGGCAGGAGGGTCTTCTTTATCAGGCTTTCAGTTTTATAAGGGTGAACAGAATAGGTTAGCCTCAGCTGCTTTTTTCTTGTAAATCTTTCATTTGTGTTCCAGCTGTGTATCACCTTGTGCTCTGCTGAAATCTTCACTTTCTCAGGCTTTTAAATAGAAGAGAAAAAGTTAATGTTGAATGGCAACTCTTCGCTACCAATGTGCAGGCTGAAAAGAAATCACCAACTATCACACACCACTTTTTTTTTTAAAAAAATGAGACTTTCTTTTAGAACTACTGATTATCGCTTTAACTTTGAAAGAATGCCTGTTAGTGTAGTTCTTTACTCTGTTCCCCAGACTCAGTGCCTACGCCTTACAATGGAATGGAGCTAACATTGTCACAATATTGCTTTATAACAGGTCAAATGAAGCAAAGAATGTAAAACACTGCAGAAACACACATACTACAATGGAAGACAGGGGGACAATCACAGTCACCACAAGGCAGTAATAAAAGGTTTTCTAGTGAAGATGTCATGTACCAACAGCAACAGGACAGGGTGTGTATACCACAGTAAAGGGCTCTAAGTCCTGAGTTTATCAGGATAAACTTTGCTCTGACGTGAAGGGAGCTCGTCAGCAACAAACACGCCAACAGTTTTGTTGTGTCACTGACCACGTGTAAAAACACTCTCACCCAGTGAGCAAAGGACCCAGGGTTAGAATGGTTGTTTAACGAACATACTCATTTCCTTCTGAGCCATGAGTAGTGTTAACCAGGTCAGCAATTAACATATCAGTCCTTAAAGCCCTGTCGGTCAAAACAGCATAAGACAGACAAAAACAGATTTGAGTCTAGGAAAAACAAGCTACTGTAAGTGACAAAGGAAATAACTCCTACCCTCCCTCAGATTATATTCTGCCATTTTAGCAAATGTGGCAAATCTTGCACTAATCAAGGCACAGTAGCACCAAGGAAACTTTATGTTGTGATTATTTACAGGTGTTTGCAAAATATGCAAACTGGGCATTTTGTTATCTTTAAAAAGACTGGACAGGTCACCAGGTAAAACCTGGAGGCACGATATATAGACATTAGATATAAAAACAACAATAATTTCTTGCATTTACAGTACATTGCACCTTTCATTCCAAAGGATCCTAAAACACTTCATGTACAGTATAGGATAGGACTAATTTCATCTACTACTGAATCTGTGGCAGCATACCAGCAGGCCCATTACACTGCAGAAGTGAGAAGCTGCTTCACTATTTGAATTAAGCAGGAACGTTAGGTAGACCAGATTGTGTAAGCATAGAGTATTATTTAGCCAGGACAACAGGGTTAACACCCGTAATCTTTTAAATAAAATATATTCTTTAGATGCTTAGCATGAACAGGAATAAATCTTTGACTTATGTGAGTGCTTCAGTAATCACAGCACAAAGTTGAGGAGCTGTCCTTCGCTGGAGCGAGTCGACTGAATTGGGACATGCAGTTCCTGTACTGCTGTCTCAGCCACTGGAACTATTCCAGGTGCACAGTGAAAGCAGCGGGGTGCTGGGCCTCTGTAAAGTTTTGCAATGGAGTCTCAAGGAGGGAGGGCTACCTGGGACAAGGCAGGGAACATTTATTCCAGGCGGTCACACTAATGCAGCAGTAAGATAATGTTTCTTTATTAGCCCTATAGAATTTCTTGCATTAGGAATGCATCTTTTCACATACTCTGTGTCTGTGTTTTCTCCATGGAGACACAGATACAGAGACAGGGAGAGAAGCTTGGGGTCAGAGCACAGGGTCTGCCATTGTACAGCGCCCCTGGAGCAGTTAGGGTTAAGGGCCTTGCTCAGGGGCCCACCCGAGTAGGATTCCTCTGCCGGCCGCGGGATTTGAACCAGCAACCTTCCAGTCATAGGCGCAGATCCTTAGCCACAGAGCCACCGCTCCGCCCAAGATGGGGGCAAGCAGAGTTTGAGTGGCAATTGCATTACTGTGGAGGGCAGATCCCTACAATTCCATCACTATTTTCTTAAAAACTGCTCTAGAGAGAAGCCCTCTGCCTCCTTGCATAGCAAAGCACTTTCATTTCTGAGGACACAGTAATATTCTCCCTCTGCTTGGGAACAAAAAAAACTGAATTTCCACATCCTAAGCAGAAAAATCTATGCATGGTACACATATAGTATAGACCTATAGAAACAGTGACTTAGCATTTACAGGGAGGTTTTAAAGTTTGTGATGATCATGCAGAAACCAATCTGATGCTCAAACCTATTTCCCTGGCTGGAGATATTTTGTTTGGTGCTTTAGCATATATGATGTAAAACATTGAAGAAGCAATTTCAGATTTTAAAACAAATAATATAGCTTAATTTGCTGTCTCATTCCTCATTACAATGACCTTGTGTGGGGATCTTCTGAATGGCTCACCCAGCACAGGCCCAGACTTCGCTGAAAACATGGACATAAGAAAGTTAATAAATGAGAGGAAGCCAATGATCTTTTTTGGTTTTAAGTCACTATTTGATACAATTTCTTGAAGGAAGCAATGGTACCAGTTCAAACGGTTCAATTGGGCTGTGCTGTAAGGAACAAAAGCTGTGACTCTAATTGAAGGAGTAGATTTATTCAACCAATAGACACTGACCTTACCATGTAACAGTGACCCCTGTGACCTCATGGGTGACTGTGAGCTGACAGTGCAATCAGGGGAGCTACAGTACGTCACTCTAGCTCACCTGTATGGCTCTCAGAGTGTAGAAACAAGGCAAGTGGCTCTGAAAACTGTACATTACTGAGGAAAGCACAGAGTCCTTATTTTCCCTGTGCCTGTGTGATGGGTACAGCGACAAACTAAGCTGATTAATTCCACATTGGGAAAGTATAAAAATGGGAAAAAAGCATGTGAGATTTTTTATTTTGTCCTTTCCATCATTATTATAATTCACATTTTCTCCATATTCAGAAAATCTGAGTAAATAGAGGAGCTTAAGTGTTTCATTTATCTGAGAAGGGATGCAGGGAATCAATTCTAAAGCTCTTTGGGTATGATTTGTGCTTCTTTAGCTGTTAAGAACTATGCTGAGTGTCTAGGTCCTCATCATGCTTGACAGGCTTGATCGTGTGCTTAGACGACAGCTGGACTATTAATCCCACAGCTGTGACTTAGCTGTTTTTTCTCCTTTGAGGGAGAAGAGAGCTACTTTAAGTTACTTCTCTAGTGTGAGAGTCCGAGGGATAATAAGAACTTTTTATAACGCTCTTTGTCTGGGTTTATCTGATGGGCCAAGAGAGATAAATCACAGGAATAGAAATGCATTAATTTGAATCTAAGGCATATACTGTACATACCCCTCAAATGATGATGCTGGGGATTAATTCATTGAATTATTAACACAATACTGGGGATAACCAGATTTCTTTTAAAAAATCCACTTATGCAGTATATACTGTATATTATTATGTAATAGCAATACAAAAAACTTAAATGCCATATTGAGTGGGAGGTGATGGCTTTTCTAAAACTCTGTTTTAGAGTAAGTAGTAAGAGTAAGTAGTGTATGGCTTAAATGTAGTCACTTAGAATGCATTTGTCAGCCTTCAGAGCTGAAGTAAAATACAAAGGGTATGAAATATAATCATGTTGCTCAGATTATTCAGATTAATTACAGATTTGTTTCTGAAGTGTGTGCCACATTTACGTCAAATAGGAAAATTCAAATAAGGCTAAACATCTGAAACAAAGGCTAGTAGTTTTTTAATTATTTTATTAAAAAGTGCTACAGTACCAGCAATTCCACATAAACAGCTTTGTGTAAAAAAAAGCTTTTAAACAGAAACACTTCAAAATCAAATCCAACAATAATAAATATGTGACTGTGGACTTTTGCACAAAATTAAAGTGATTTTTTTGGCTTTTAAAATGCTATGCTAGTAATCCCCATCTGTCTATGCTATTACCCCTCTGCTCTAAAAGTTTCCACATAAAAAACTCTTCTTCAGTCTGAAAGGATTTCGATTTAAACTGCTTACGTAAGAACAACAGCAAAGCAATGAAAAACACTCAGTGCACTTCTGATAGCATTGCGGTTTTCTCCTTGCTGCTTCCCTCCCTACTTCCCAAAAACAGCACCCCTGACATTTTCAAAAGGTTAAAAAAAACAATTTAGAAAACAAAGCAAACAATAGCTTTTCAAACCAGAAAAGGACCAGAGAAAGGATGCATCTATTTCATTATTAAATGGTCTAAAAAGCATTTTTGCATTATTATTTGGGAAAAACTAAGGTTGCTGCTGGAAGAGGTGTTAGTGGGGCCAGCAGGGGGTGCTCACCCTGTGGTCCATGAGGGTCCTAATGCCCCAGTATAGTGACGGGGACACTATACTGTAAACAGGTGCCGTCCTTCGGATGAGACGTAAAACCGGGATCCTGACTCTGTGTGGTCATTAAAAATCCCCCCCTATGAATTGGCTACATTACTCTGCTCTCCTCCCCACTGATATCTGATGTGTGGTGAGCATTCTGGCACACTATGGCTGCCGTCGCATCATCCAGGTGGATGCTGCACATTGGTGGTGGTGGAGGGGAGTCCCCATTACCTGTAAAGCACTTTGAGTGGAGTGTCCAGAAAAGCGCTATATAAGTGTAAGCAATTATTATTATTATTATTTAAAATTCTCCATTAACACCTCATAGGTTTTTCTCACATTAATTCAAATTGTTCCTAACCTACCATAGAAGGACTCTTTTTTATCCTTTGACATAGAGTATCTAGAGACTCTAGCTCTGACCAGCAAGCAAAAGGAAGAATTATTAAAATATTTATTTTTAGGATTTTGTCCCTTTGTAAACCATCTACCTATGTATACAAGAGATGAGCTTGGGACCCAGTGGATAAATTAAGCAATAAATTGACTCTAGACAATTTGGTGATGAATAGACATACAGTATGAGGATTCTTAATGATATTGATAGAGCATTGTTGGGGTTGGGTGAGACTGGGTTAACGGCTTTCTTATCAGTGATCCCCAGCTCTCTGTGTTGCTGTGACCCCTGTGGCCTGTGGTGCCGCCACTCCTCCACTCAGAGCTAATTTTCCCATGAAGCACAGAGGAGATTGCAGTGTGCAAACTGAAGCCAGTGCATATTTAAAGGAATGAATGGCTCCTTGTCTGCATGTGTGAGAGTATAAAAACATGATTGGATAGGGAGCATATGTGAAAATAAGAAAATACAAGGTACATGTATCAGAAAAAAAAACAAGAAACTGGACATTAACTGGGTATTTGTTCCTCTCTACACATCCACATAGCTGAAAGGCTACTTTTTATACTACAAAATTATAGATCTGTCAGGTGTACCTCTTTACTTAAATAATAAAATGTCAGTAGATCAAAACAAAATTGTGTTTTGTCATAAAAAATAAAAACATTGTCTCTTGTCAATGATTGGTTATGCTCTTTTTAGATATGTATTAAAAGTATCGCCAAGGTACGTGTAAAGAATCAAATATACAGTAATTATTCCTTTCAGATTATGCTGCTATACAGTAGCTCATTATCAGTGTACAGTTTGTACTGGTTAGAAGGCGCATGGCTTGCTTTGTGTGTTTCTGTGTTCAGGACTGTCTGAAAGATACCTGACTTGAAGCCGATATACACTGTATTTCCCAGTGGGAAAGGAAGTTGGACTCTTTTTCAATCTTCTGTTTCCAGACCTCTCTTCGGTTTCGTTCTGTTTCAGTTTCAGCTAATTAGGCATGCATTATTAAAAGGAGAGCAAGGTAATATTTTATTGCAGGTTTCCATTTAAGCAGCCTAGAATTCTCACCCTGCATGAACTGTAAACGCGCTGCAAAATATTGCAGATTTGTAACATTTAAAGAAAGTACTGTAGTTATGTAGTAATGAGTGAGATATTGACAACTTTTCAATCTCTGGCTGCACCACTAAGCTTTTTTAACAGCAAAATCAGCTGATTTAATCAGGAAAATGTCTGATAAAATCGAAGTTTACTTGATGTGGTAAAGCAGCTTTTGAGTAAATGTTCTGCTGATCACACATGGTAGTAGATCCATTATACAGTAACTTTTCTCATTTACTGCATCCAAAATTCTCTTTGGTTCTTCCATGACTTGTATTATGAGCAGCAGCAACAGCACAGCAGTGTTGCCACCTTCTAGCCTAATCTCATCACATCTCAGGTGCTAAGTAAGGCTGGGCTTGGTCACCAGAAGGACTGGAGAAACATGAATTTCTAAATCAATACCTCCTTTGAATGAGACATTAAACTGAAGCAGTAATTTGTCATTGGTCAATCATAGTATTGTTTGTAAGGGTTTTATGGGTTCTGGATGTATTTTACTCTAGGATTTTGTACAATCTACCCTCCTTAAAGCTCCCTCTTAATTCAACTGGTAAAGTAACTGTTCACTACTTTCCTGGGGCTATTGACTGCAGATTGACTGTCATGTTTCTCACAAAGCAGGTGCTGCACTTCAATGGTGGATGAAGGCGGTCCCATCCTAAATAGGGAGTGCTCTTAAATTCTTTGGGGTGATATATTATGAATAATCAGAATCAACACAACCATATGATTAAATAAAAAAGTGACCAGCTCTGAGCAGTTTATCAGGCCTAGTCACTTATGCCTTCGTGACTTTCTGCATCTAGCTGTCTGTGCTGAGTTAATGTGAGTTTCACTTGCACACGTTCTGAATAGTGTGTAGTGCTGAATGCAAAGCACTGAATTGATTAGAATATTCATTTTCCACCTGCATCACAAATTAAACTAAACCTGCAGGTTGGTGCTTTCATTCAAGACCATATGCCTGCAGTGAAATAAAAAGTACTTTTGCACAGCCTTGCAAAAGTTTGTCTTAAGTCGATAACTTTTTAGCAGATATGAGTGTTGTACTCTTGCAAGCTTCATTCACTTGCAGCAAAGCTGAAAGCTGTCAGCTTTGTAATAAAGTAATCCAACAGCCTTGCTGTTCACATAGCAGAATCCTAACAAATACAAAGAGCAATTGGCTAAGTCTTCATGTGAAGAAACTATGTAAAATTCAATCATTTTAGCTATTGTGGGCTTTCAGAATGTGACAAGTACAAATGAGTTCCGTTTACAACGGTGTGTGTATTCACTGTCCTTTGGTGAGCGAAATTCATTCACACCAACATGTTCTAAAGTGACCAGGGGCTGCTTCTTTGTTCAGAGTTCTGAATTGAATTTCTGCAATTTTTTTCCCCCTTGTCGGCTATGCAGTGTACTGTACCAGGATTGGATGACCTCATCAGCAGAAATTGTCTGGTCGCCAGGCACTTGGTTTTTTTTTGGTCCCCAACTGAATGAAGCTTCTCAGCAAACCAGAAAAAAGGGAAACATAAGAACCTGAGGTTAAAGTACCTTTTAAGATTTCTTCTGGCAGTTTATGAAAAATGCTTTATGTTTAACAAATAAAAAACTCAAGGAAGCTCAAGGATTTTAAGAAAAAAGTATTGGGGGTTATCGATGGATAGACTGAAAGATAGTTTGGGGAAGTGTGGGAGGGATCTCCCTGAACATATTTTGAAAAAATGTAAAAATGTTGGTTTTTTCGCTTTACTGTCTTTCATCCATTCATTTTCTAATGCCTTCATCCAAGTCAGGGTTGCAGGTAAGCTGGGGTCTATCTCCGTAAGCAATGTGTGCCAGGCAGGGTACAGCCCGGGCAGAACACCGGTCCATCGCAGGGCAACCAGAGACATACTGTAAACACACAAACCATAGCCAATTTTCCCAGAAGGCAACAGTATACATAACATAGCTTACAGTATATCTTTGGACTGTAAGAGGAAACCCACGTGAACACATAGAGAACATCCAGACTCAATGGAGATAGCACCCCAGGTCCAGAATTGAACCCAGGCCCCCACTACTATAAGGTAGCAATGCTAACCACTGCACGACCATGCCTCCCTACTGTCTATCAATGCATTTTTTTTCAATAAAGGGAGGGGTGAGAATAAAGTGGAAACATTTTTATCAATATTTTATTTATTAGTGCATTTTTCCATGATTAATAAAATAATACAAATTATCTGTTATAATTCTGTATTTTTCTTGACTAGCTTGAGAACACATAATTAACTATGGTATCTTAACTTATTCATACATCAGTTTCCTTTTTTCAATTTCAAGATCAGTGCTCCTGCATGTTACGATGGGAAGGGAGTGGTTGACCCCTAAAACCACAACTGTGTACCATGGCAAATGTGACAAGGAATATAGGAACTGATTTAAATCTTGCGGCATGCACCACGTCTTTAAAAGCCTATACACTTTCTCCCTTAATATGAGAATGAAAGTGAAAAAAATAAACATCTGCATTAGTGAGGCGTATTGCAACCACCATGTATGCATTAAATGCAGCACTTTCTGTGGTTCCATATGGCAAGCGACAAGTGGAAATATCAGCACTTTACCAGCCAGATTTTTTTACATGAAAGTTCACAACCAACTTTCCGGAGGGATAAAAACAGACAAAGCCAGTTTCACTCAGCTGTTTTTAAATCACAGTCATTACAGAACTTCTCTGTACTGTATCCAGTATATCTCTTGTAAACACCTCTCTCTGCAATTTGCTGCATGCATCCAGCCTCTGTCCCATTTTCACCTACACCTTGGTTAATTCACCTCTCTAAATGGGGATTGAGCCACCTCCTCCTCCAATGGCCAGGAGACTAGCCTTAACCAAGAGGGTTAAGCCACCAAACGTTCGCAAAGGATCTGATTCTTGGATGTTGTTATTCCTTGTTAGATATGAAAGGATGAATTATATGATTTTTAGATAATTAAATATCTCCTGCTTCGTGATTAAGAAAGTAAGGTGAGAAACAACAAGATTGCATTTCTGGCACTGTCAAGAGTGCCCTCAGAATCTTTTCATAACCAAAGAGTTATCTTTTCTACTGGTGTGACAAGTTGGTTTGTTAATACTCTTTCCCTTTGTGGCCAGAAGTTGGCAGAAGCTGGTGTTTTGCCAGCCCTGGCCTGCTAGGCAAGTTTGAGCAGCTGTTCTGAAATGTACTTCTTGCCCCCAGGCTAGCATGGGAGCTAAAGAAGGTAGCTGCATTGCACAATCACATAACTGAGTCAACATGTCGGAGGGGCAATTGCCGACATGAGTGCCACTTCATTTTGCACACTAAACCCTGCTTCCAGGAATAGTGCTTTGATACTTGCAGGAGAAAGTTGTTTTGATATTACAGAGCAAAAAAAAGAGTAAAAAAGCTCAAATCACCCACACAGTTTAAGATGAAGAATAAAAGAGATCTGGACGAAAATCAGAGGACATGTGGAGGAAATTCAATCTTCAGTCATCTTTGCCCTCCTGCAGCTGCAGAGCTGGACTGAATTTTATCATTTCAAAATGAGCAACAGCATGGTGTGAGCATTAGACTCACTGTCCAGTACAGCTGACTAGACATACTGTAGTAGTTTTAAGTCAAGCAGCAGAAGAAAATGGATATGACACAATCACCTGATAGCAGCAAACAGACATTTAAATTGCATCCTGGACTGTAGTATACATACTACATAGCATAATGAAAGCTTGACCCTCAGTATCACACTGCACACTCTTAAGGATATTTTAGTTCTGTCAAGGGAGGGATTCTAAAAAGAGCGTGGATTCCCTTATGTATTCTATTTTTTGACATGCTGAATGTTGAACATTAGAGGAGCCACACAGAACTGCAGACATAAAAAATGTCACTCTGTATCTGAAACAATGTTATTTATTAATATATGTAATGTTCTGAATGCCGTTTGTTATACAGTATACTGTATAAGCCATTTACAATCCTAGCCAAGTAGTAGTTTAAGAGTTCTTAATAAATTCTAATTAATTGATTTTTGTAAGAAAAGGGTGCTGATGTTCTTTGGTCTGCAGCAGAATACTGTGTTCTCATTGACTTTAAGAAAACTATATGATCCTTCCAGGTGTTGCTAGAGTTTCTCCCAGCCTCGAGACATAAGGATGCTTTTTATAGAAGAGCAGCACACAAATTTCATGTGCTCAGCAGAATTATATTTATGCCTGCAATCTGTACAGTTGCATCACAAGATTCCAGTATCTGACCACCTTATTATAACTGTTACTTTTTTAATTACCATTAACATGTGACTACTGCACACTTGAAATTGTAGCTGTCCTGTGCAAAACTTGTTCTAATCCGGAGGCAATAGTACAAAACTAGAGGAATTTCAACTGCTCTGTAAAAGGTCTCATCATCAGTAAAAATTCCATTAAAAAGCCAATAAAATTGAGACCTAGCTGTCTGTGGTTTTCTTCCCCAAGTTCAATAAAAAGTCAAATAAATGAAAACCTAAGTATTGAGTTCATCTCATGAATTTTGGACTCTAAATCTCATCTTTATTACTTAAATCCAGAATTATGTTTTAATATATTAGTTCACAGCATCTTCTTCAAACTCATCCACTTTACAGGAAGGTGACACCTGAAGTTGATTTTTTTAAAGGATAAAGAGCTCTATCTGAAGTGGTTTATCAACTATAAGTCCATTATACTCATTAAATTTCAAATGTCAGACTAAAATAGAAATAATACCTTAATTGCTCACTTGTTACTGCTGTTACTGCCATTAAACAATTTTCTAAAGTGTAATTTTGTGGAAGAAGTTTGCAGGCTAAAGATTAAAATTGGTTTATTAAACTTCAAAGCACACATTCATTCTTCTGTAAGGCATTGTGGTACTCAATTTAAAAAAAAGAAAATTTACTGGACAAAAAGCACAATGTAATCACTGAAATATTATTTATAGCTCAGGAAATAATTGGAATTGATCAATTTTTGCCAAAGAAACTTTAAGCCTCAAAAATTTTTTATCTTGATACGGATAGTGGATTAAAAAAAAATCTATTAAAATAAATTACTTGCCCGTTTATCAAGTTTGGGACAACAAGAACAAAAATCCAATTGTCTGAGTAATCAATATTCACATACACATGGGGAGTGGGAGAGAGAAGCAGTGAAAGACAGATAACGAAAAAAGACTTGAAAAAAAGAGTGACACTGATGAGAAAACAGAGAATTCTTTAAAGTCTTCAGCTAATTTTACAAGAATATTCATGTTTGAAGTTTGTTAGGTATATTGCATTCATCAAATGAAGGGTCACGCAGCTAGCATAACACATTCACAGATGTTGCATTACCAATCTGTATTTCTGATCAGAAATTTTCGAAAAGATGTAGAGATGTAGAAATATGTAATACAGCCTTAAAATATATCCTTAACCTTAACCTTTATACTTTCCTCAACTACAGTATACCCCAAAACACAAGTGATAATGTTATATGTTAGTATGAATACATATATACCTACAGTACTATAGGAATAGTCATGAAACATTATGAATGGGGGCAGCGCGGTGTTGCAGTTGTTAGTATTGCTGCTTTGCAGTGCTGGGACTCTGAGTTCAATTTTAGGAGTGCCATCTGTGTGGTGTTTGTACAGTATGTTCTCCCTATGTTTGTATGGGTTTCCTCCCACAGTCCATAGATATACTGGTGGAATGTCAACAAGGAACTTCTTCAACAGACATACCTGTATGCTGTCGTTTAAGGAAGTGTTGAATCTGGTTTTGCATTAAAATGCTTTTCTAATCTTATACACTTGAGTGAGAACACTAAAGTAACCCAGGCCAGACCTCCTGCGTCTATATCTAGATCTTGAGAAGATGTTTTACTGTATGGCAAGTCTGAGCTTGTGGCCCTCTCTGGTGAAGTCACTGTAACTGCAAGCTTCTCTCAATAACACTACCCCCCAGGTTTGGAGGACAAGTCTCTAGTATTACCATATCAGTGGCTCACTAGTGCCTTTACGAGACCAAAGATAGAAAGCGTCTCCAGGATCCTCTCTGGGGAGACGGCTATCTTAGAGCACATCTGTTTTATAAAAGGCCTTCTGAAACAAAAAGACTGAGGCATCTTTATGGATGGTACCGTATGTGTGTTCGATGTAGTACCTGAGACTTCTTCTCTGGGGAAAAATGTCACAGTTGAATCTTAGAAATAATCTTGACATCCGTTATAGCTCCTACATGAGGGATGTGAGGAATGGAGTGGAGAGGAATGGGTTAGCATGAGTTCATGCCTCAGAAATGTCCTGTTGGCATTCAGAAGCAGAAAAGTAAAAACAGCTTTGAAAGAGCAACAGCAGGTTTGAAACAGACTATACAGAGGTTTGATTTCTCTTTCAATTTTAGTATGCTTTTCTGTAGTGTGACACAGTGATGTGGGGTTTAGTGTTGTTTCTTTAGGGGTCCTGGGTTTTATTCCAGGACTCTGTATGGAGTTTGCATTTTTTTCGCATGTTCATCTATCGGCATTTGAATCTCAGTTCTGTCTTAGGTATTCTTATGCTCCTTGATTTTATATTGCCTTCTTACAGGAGGTCTCATTTTTGCTTGTTGTTTTTTGTCTCCTGGACTCCAGCCCAGTATTTCTTTGGTCTAACGACAATCCATTCCTCTTGTTAAGTGTCCGCCCCACTGCCATTTTACTCTCTTCACTCTTACAATGATATCACATGCTTATTTTTGCCTGGACCCATTCATTTCCTTTTCTGTCACTTCTCGTTAATCCAACCACACATCATTCCACTCTTAATAATTTTACTCAGCTTGGCTTAACTACAAGTGAATAAAAATGTTGTCTTTCTATCTTTCCTGTTGGTACAATACGGAATTCAGCATTCAGCATATACACTTCAGTACAGCAATGCGAGGCTAGGCTGCCATGACCATGCCAGTGAAGCACAGTACTGTTTTGTTTTCGATTGACCGACAGAACTGATCAGGCTCTAGAGATGAACACATGGCCCCATCTACAGTAGTTTCTGTCTCTCTGCCTCTCCTTGTTCTTTACATCTGGCGCACAGCTTCTCTTTATATCATTCATAGGCTGCCTTATTTCTTACTGAAATTCTATATATTCTTTATAACATAGATTGAGATAAAATAAAAAAAACAAAATTAATAATCATTTGGCACAACAAATCATCTGACTGTATATGCAAGTGAAAGGAGATATTTTCCAGACTGAAGTGTGATAGATAACTTTTTGCAGGAAGCAAAGACAGAATTTGTACAGTGTAAGAGAAACCGGACGCAAGCATGAGCATTAGGACATAACCCTTCACGTGACATGTAACCAGCTGGCTTCCGAAAGGAACTGTGATCCATCTGGCAAGGAGTTTTTGGTGTTTTCAGCACTGTATATTTACTATCTCTACAAAACATATTTTTTAAATGACAAGAAAGCACGTAATGGTCACGTTTTCATACACATAATATAAATTGTTGTATATTCCTTTAATCATTTCCCTCCATGAGACATTGCACAGTCTATAAGGAGGAGCAGGATATGCGCACAAGAATAATTTTGCTTTGATCTGCAAGGACTAAAAGAAAAGCAATTTGTCAATTAGAAAAAAGATACAGACTTCAAATAATACACATCACACAATGGATATTGTGTTGTGTAATGATGTTGAAGAGTAAAACCTGCTCTAAAAATCCATCTCTCCATCCACCAGTAAAGTGGTAATGAAGAATGGGAGCTCAGGAAGTCATTCCAAATGCTTCTGATTGTCTTGAATGGATTCTTCACTACTACCACACAGTCAAGAGAGATCAATATATATTTGTCTTTGTTTTGCTTAAAACTACACAAGAAGCAGATCAATGTTTAATACCTCTAAATCTATTTAAACAAATGGAAGCAGGAGTGCAAGACATCCGTTTTCCCCATTTCTTAGTTTTGGGAAAATGACTTCTTTTTACCAAACAGCCATTCAATCTTTGTATTTTAAAGATACATACAGTACACCGCACTGGGGACATAGAAAAGGCTCAACATGTTCAACAATTTAAAAACTCAAACCAGATATTTTGCTTCCCTTACTGTTCTCCAAGCTTTTTGTCTTTCCTTGTGTATATGGGGGTGATGATACAATAGCACTGTTACTTTCAAAGCTCCAAGGTCACAGGTTCAATTCCAGCCTTGGCTCACTCAGCCTGTGAAGAGTTTCATTTTCTCCCTCTGGTTTTTCTCTCAGTACTCCATTTTTTCACGTTTTTCAAAGACATGCTGGCCAAGATTGATTCTAAACTGTCCTATTCTCCACAGGACTACAATGAACTGGTACCATTTGAAGAGGAAAAGAAGTGGAGTTCTCTGTGTACATTACTTCCAGGAAAAGCTTTTGCTTGCTGTGACTTTTACTAGGATAGGTGGCTTAAAATAGTTGATGGGATAGATGTTTGCTTTTCAGAAATAATGAAAAATACTCCTAATTCAAATGTTGAAGATATGCAAGGGGAACAACATATTGAGATAAACAACTGATCACAGTTCCAAGTTACGAATCGCCTAAATTGCAGACCCTAGATGCTCCCTCCCACATATCCTAAACCATACATTGTAACAATATGCTCTGTTGTTCGAGTGAAGAACCCTATGTGGAGTTGGGGAGCCAAGTCAGGAGAGAATCCAAAATGAATCTAAAATTAGGCAGAGACGTAGTCGAGGGTGAATTCTGGGTTTGATACCAAAGGTTATCCAAACGGAGAAAGGCAGACAAATCCAAAGTGCTAGACGAGGTCAAGGTCAAAGGTGAGTTCCGGGTTCGAATATCCAAAAGCAAGATCCAAAGTTTTTCCAAGCAAGGCAAGAAGTTCAGAAGAAGCTAACAATACTAAACGATTTTTAGTGAAACGGAGAAGGCTTAGAAGTGGAGGGGTGTGTTTGCAAGTGAGGACCTCTGATTGGAAGAAGGATAGATCAGCGACATTTGAGGGGACTGCCTCCAACTGGTGTTTGATTGGGGTGAGACCGTTTGTGTGGAGGGCTTCTATTAGCTGCAGATGCGACATACATCTACTTTAAAAAAGCTAACCAAAAATAAAGATAAAACAGTAACTGAGATAAAAAAGACACAAGCTAAAAATTAACTAAGGAAAAGGAAGTATAATAAAAAAATAAGAAAGAGAGGCAGCAGCAAGACGACTTATGGCTCATGGGTGTGAATGCGAGATCATCTCTTGTGTCTCAGCCAGGAAAGCACTTGTTCAGAGCATGGTTTAAGCAAAGCAATCTGGCCACAGCCTTTTGAATCGGGGCTGTATCTTCAACCTTCTGTGCCCAGGATTCTGCAACTGGGCAAGCAGTGTTGGGTTTGGACAAGCATGAGTCAGCTAGGATATCCAGCCAGCCTGCTACATGATAATGACCCCATTAACTTACTCTGGGAGCTTGCAGTGTTATGACTTTAAGAAGGCTTGAGGAAGTTAAAGAGAGACATGCCAATGTTCTTGCGGTGGCTGGAAGGTTGCCAGTTCAAATCCTGTGGCTGGCAGAGGAATTCTACTCTGTTGGGCCCCTGAGCAAGGCCCTTAACCCTAATTGCTCCAGGGGTGCTGTACAATGGCTGACCCTGCGCTCTGACCCCAAGCTTCTCTCCCTGTCTGTGTCTCCATGGAGAAAAGCCGGGGTATGTGAAAAGACAAATTCCTAATGCAATTGTATAGGACTAATAAAGAAACATTATTATTGTTAATGTTCTTCTTAAGTTGGTCCCCATGATGTCAACATGAGATCTTGGCAAATTGCATGCTTAATGGTACATTAAAGCCAAAAAAGGCTTTCCTTGTCTCCTGCTTTCAACAGATTTTGAGAAGGGAAATTAAAAAGCAGAATGAAAGTTTGATATACACTACTGTAAATGAATCTATCAAACTCTATTGGGAGTTTTAAGAACATAGAGTACACTGAAAATATTTATAAGGTTTGCAATTTCCAATAGGTTTTAATAGTTTAAAATAAAAATACACACTTACTGTAGAATAAACATTACCAATGCGGATACAGGGAATTTGCATTTACTTTATGTGATATATCACTTTTTATTTTTCAACTTAAATTCCTGGTTCAGGATTACCCAAATCCAGCATGTTTTACAGTCCACCCTTATTTCATCAATTTCAAAGCACTATGAACAATTTAGTTTTGATAATTGAAGCAAGCAAATCTTTCAGAAATTAAATGTAACAAAATCATTTTAGAGATAATTTGAAACAAAAGGACCAGCTCTCAAAGACCACAGTTGGCAATTCAAGACTTATCTATTCCCATGAATAAAATTGATCAAAACTCACATGGTTTCAGAGTGCTTCAAAATGTAATAATTTAGGAAAGTCCAATATTGACGACTGTGCTCCTCTAGACCTGGGGAGCCCACTCTTGCTTAATTACAAGGTATCTATTCATTTATTACTTAGGCATATTGTTCTTTGTTTAATTTGGAATGACTAATTGGATATCTATTTTTACGGACCCTCCCTTGTGCCAATTGTTAATGCTAATAAGTTTGACTCTGCTTTTTCACACTGGCAGAATGAGGTACTCTCCACCTCAGATGAACGTATCATGAATCCTGTGAAACCCTTGTAGAAACCAACAGAAGCAGGCACAAAGCTTGGGGCCATGCTGCCATCTGTCATCGTCTGAACCCTTTCGATTATGGGGACTCAGACTCTGCAACGTAATTCCTTCTGAAATCTAGAGGCAAAAATAGCCTTTCCACCCCTGATGGATTTGTTTCTGTTGATTTGCCTTTGGAAAAATCCCTTGGAAAAAAAAGTAAAGGAAAAAAATAGAACACTAAATGAACACTAAACCTCTGTACCGAAAGATTTGTCTTATTTACTTTTAGTGGTTTGTAGGCGAGTGAAATGAAATAAATTCTGAAGGGATGCACACAACATGCTGTTGATATGGCACAAACCTGAAATTCACTTGGCAAAGGGCTGTCTCTGTTGCTTTCAAACAGTTAATACAGGGATTATCCCAGATATTTATATGCTCAAATGTATCCTGCGGAACTGAAAGCAGTCATACTGTTTTGGGATTTTAGAAAATTGAATAGTGTTGAACACTAGGGGCTCTAAGATAGGAGCTGTAGACTCCAATGAGTTATGTTACTGGTCCTACATTTTTTATAGGGAGTTGATCAACTTCAATAGATAAAGATGTGGCAGAGTAGTTATTTGGCAAAATAAAATGTATCAACAAAGTTATTAAAAGCTAAGGTGAGAAAAAAAGCAGAGGCCTTAATATCTCTCCTGGCCTATGGGAGCGTAACTCCAGCCTTTACCATAGCCTCCTGAAATAACTTCAAACTGGTGAAAGGGCAGTTTTATTCTCTGTATTCATTCTTTGGTCAAAAAAGATATAGCACAAGACAACTGAGAAATATCATCATCATCATCATACATCATCATGTATTTAAAATATTTCTTTAATTTTGTGCATTATGATTTCAAAAAGAAAATTTAAACATTGGCTAAAGAGCATTGAAAAGGATAATGTAATTCACAACACATAGATATGGAACTGACTGGGCTTTGCTGCAGTTTTGCAGCAGATTGTTTAATGTCCCACTTTGCCGAATTAGCATACTATATAACCATATAAATATAACACAAGTGTGTTTTACCAAACAGATGTGCACTTCTAATTTGCTGTGTGTAATTATACTTTTCTGTTACAGAATAATGCAAAGATTAAAGAAATAATTCAGCCAACTTAACTTTTCCATCTCTTTAAAAAACCAAGCCCCAGAAAACCTGGCTGTCAAATGTACCTAAAATAATGTGCAGCAATATTAGATTAAGCATCAATGTTCTATATGAATATAAGCAAGGGATAATAACAACAGTATGAACAATATATAATAATGTAATAGTAAGGTAAAAATACAATTTATTTAAATAAATTTAAAACAAGCACATGCACACATCCAACTCCAAATATAAAAGCATAATATAGTTTTCACTCGTTGATACCAGAACACCTGTTTTTATTTAATTTGAAATCTCCATTTAATATTTTCCAATTTAGAATTGGCAATTCTTCATTTCAACGGCTTTCCTACTACTGCACAAGGGAATTGTACAGTGTCCCATCATAGCACCACTTCTTATAAAAGATAAATATCACCTCTAATAATATTCTGCTCATTTTTGTTTTTCTCTGTTGTGTATAATACTGTACCTGTGCTGTCTCAATGCCTTGGAAGATTAGCACCTTAGCTATAGATAATACATTATAGTTAGAGAAAGGCAGGATAGGAATCTCTGCAGGTACAAAATTGTACTTATTGATGACCCAAACACTAGATTCATAGTAATTGGTCCTATTGCCAGATATCTCAAATGTACTATTTCAATAACACCTGTGAGAATAAGATCTTTCATTGCTTTTTTGGACTGCAAATACAAAAACACACTGAAACAAATGTATGTACTGTAAGGGAGGCAAAACTACAGTATATTGTCCTCATTGAAGAGTTAAAAAACTGGAAAAATAGTTTTTCAGAAAAGCAGGGAGAATAATAGAATTCAGAGTAATTACTGAAATGTCAATAGATGCTTTTACAAAGTGTAATTTATACCTGCATCACAAACATGAAAAGTTGTTATTATGAGCAAGGAGAGATTATACAGTAAGTCATATATTTTTAGAATTGGTCAGACTGGGTCTGGTTTGGTTTAATTGTGTATTTAACTCATATGTACCTGCAATTTGCTGAAGAGAGGGGTCAAGAGAAAAGCATAGAATTTAAATCCAGGGATATCTTGGTAAAATTGCACAACACACAAGCAAGGCCTCATTTAGAATTATTCTGTACAGTTTTGGTTGTAGGAGTGTTCAACAACAAGCCCATTCATGTAATCAAAACTGATACTCCGGCTTCTTTCAAGAAACAGCTGGATGAGATTTTTTGGATTAATTACAAACCAAATAAGCAAGATGGGCCAAATGGCCTTTTGTCATTTGTAACTTTTCTTGTGGGTTTATGTTCTCATGAATGAGAGGCAACACATTCCCCAGATGTACGTACAGTACTTTCTCCAGCTGGACAGGCCCTAAATTGAGAGAGATGAAAATGAAGGGGTTGCCATAAAGTTACCATTAAAGCCAGCATACACACACCGGATAAAATGTTAGGACCCCCCCACCAATTAGAGCACATTTTAAAAGGGATGTGCCATGTGTTACACAAGGCTATGAAAGTCCAATCCCATCTTACCTTATCATAGCAGAGTGACCTTCAGCTAAGGCGGAGATGAACATAATTTTGCACAGTATGTGACTGAACTGCAGATCTGGGGAATGATCTGGATGAGAAAGGCGATGAAAATCTCTCTCATGAAGTTAATCTTGCATTATCAGCACCTGTTAGACTGGGTATTCTTAATATTTTGGCCAGTGAGTGCACGCTCCGGGAGAGAAAGCAAAATTATAAATGTGTATATAGTGTGCAGTGAGACAGAATCACAGGTAGGTGAATCACGGAACATAAGCTGCAAAAGCAACAATAAAAGGGAAACCAATCCCTTTACAATGACTGGCACATGTATACCTAGTTTCAATTTTTACTGTCAAGGCCTCAAGACAAAGAAAATACATAACCATATAATATCGGGAAGATACACTACATACAATTATAATTTACTGCCCTATTCACTGAGGTAACAACATAAGATAATTTTTGTGTGAAAGAATGTGTAGTGATCGGCATACAGTTTTCTAGTGCTACAAATTCTAAAACTTTTAACATTGCAGTACAGTACATACAGTATTTATGTTGCAAGCTGCCTTACATGGTTATGGAACACAGATATACTGTAACTCTGTCTGATATAAGTGTGCTTAAAAATTTCATGTTACAAAAAGTTACGAGCTAAGTTAAGTTATTATCTATGGTATTAGCCATGGCTTAAGTTATTAGCCATGGTAAAAGTATTAGTGAAAAATCACCAGAATCTAAGTGAATAGAAGGAGGTACCCATTTTGCTGTTTTCAGCACAAATGGAAACTAATTGAACACTGAAGGTTAGCAGTCTGACTGTCTATAGGAAAGAGTTTTCCTTTCTAGGTTTCCACTAAATTGTTAATTTATTGTTCTGAATAGACACACCACATGTGTGTTCCGTATCATTTTTGAAAACTATTATTGTGGCTTAATCTTTTATTTTTTAGATGGGTAATTCTCATGGTAAAATTCAGACCTCCCTTTCTCCTTGCTCATTGTTTCTGTCCTTCTGTTCAGCACAGGTACAGTACTAGCTTGCACTCCAGTCCAGTCTGTTCAGTGCTTCGGTGCACACTGATAAGTGTAAAAGACTTTTTAAACAGATGCATGTGAATTACAAGTACATCTCCCAGTTTCTTTAACTACCTCAGATGTAAACTTTATGATTGGTTTCAGCTAGTATTTTTAAATGTATGGTTCTGACATTCTAAAACATCACATTACGCAGAGCAGGGAAAAGAAAGTGTTCTCCACAGCTTTCAAAATTGTGTTTTCACAGTTTGCTTTAGATTTTCGCATTCAGATTTCTCGGTGATAGCTCTTCGCCAAACTGGAAACCACAGGCGTTGAGAATAATGTTGCTTATAAAATAACCTGTCCTGCTTTCTCAATTAGAAATAATATGAGTGTCAATGAAAACTGCTTTCCTTGACAAGGTAGGGGACGTACAAGCTATTAGACAACTATATATATCTGGACCTGACCATAGAATCAGGAAAGTACAAACACAGCATGTTTCTTTGCTGACACTATCATAAACACCATTTCAATATGGCCCTCTGAGCTTACACTAACGACAGGAAGGTCAACAGATTTCTAAATTGAGAAATCATAAAGACATACTGATTCTTTGTGAACCCTTCTACTGTCTTGTTCAATTTATAGTTTCTTATGGAAACACTAATTGGATAGAATGATCTATGTGGCATATGTAATGTTTCCTAAATAGAAAAAATAAAAAAAACATCAAAATCAGATTCATGTAATTCACAGGCATCTTGTGGTGTCTTTGGCCTACAGCCTTCCAGTCCTTGACATGACTGGAATTTAAAACCATGCGGAGAAAAGATAGTGGAGTGATTTCATGTCTCCTCACAGACACTGTTAACTGATGTTTTTTGAGATGCATAGTAAGGAGCTACCGGATACGTTCTCTGCATCTTCAACTTGACATCAATGATGGGGTGGGATTTCGTCAACACCCAAGGAGAAAATGCTGTGTCTGAGAGCCAGGAAACATATGATGAATTCTCCTGTCTGCCAGGACAAGAAAGAATGCCAAAACTGAAGGAAAAAAAATAAATGTTTAATTTTTGTGTCTTGAAATTACATACACTTCAGCAGCTAATTTAATAAGCATGTAATTAGATTTTGGATGATGTACCAGCTTATTATATTAATTCGTTCAGGTTAATTCATTGCAAGTAGAACATTTTGAGGAAACCAAAGTAATAACACTTTACCAGACAAAGATCACAGTAAGTGTAAGATCTGGTGTTTAGTAGTTGGAAAACCAAGTAGGAGTGAAAGAAAAGTAAGGGAAAACTGCAATGATGGCAGATTTTTCCTCTAATTACATTAGCAGAGTGTTGGAAAAAAAATGGAAGTATTCAGTACTATCAAAGGAGACTTGAGTAAGGAGAATGGACTAGATAATTTACAAAATATTTTTGTAAAAAAAAAGCTTGATTCTATTAATTTTTGCATTGCCTTGATTTTACACCCCTTGTCGGTTTCTTTGTTAGCTTGACAGAATATTGTTTTGTCATGTTCCTGTAGTGTCTTGTCAGTGCTGGCTTGAGTGCATTACTTCAAAGCTTTTGAAGGTCCATCGTGGTTACAGTGTCTCTGACGGTGACCTATAGTCACAGTGTGATGTCATACCCTAGTTGTGTGCAGACAGCCCCATGTTACATCACCTTTTTGTATACACTGCATTCCTTCAAGAAATCAGAGGTCATGCTCACTCAGCCTGTTTTAAATTCATTACTTGTCTTCTAAGACGCATTAAGTCCTTGAGTAAACAAGTCACAAAACATTTCAAATCCAGCAAAGCCTAGCAGAATTCTGGTGTCTAAAATGGTCAGCTTCCACATTTTCTTCATATAGTGTTTCATTTCAGATGTTAAATTGATGTGTTTTTCAGGGTGACATTGAACAATACAAACTCAGCAAAGTTACAGGGAACACAGACTATGTAAACTTAATATTATTGATTAGAAAGAAGGAGGCAAGTGTATGGTGGTGAGGCAGGCAGCACTGATGCCTCACAGATTGTGGGTTCTGGGTTTGAACCCAGCTGTGGGGGTCTGTCTGTGAGTAAGGTCTGTGTCCTGTTCTGACTTTTTGTCAGATGGTGCAATATCTCACACCTCCCAGGTTAGACTGGCTATTTCAGAAAACAGACTATGAAGGGTAGTCTAATAAAATAATGCAAAGAACAATAGGATAAGCAGGATATTAAATTTAATCAGTAGAGAATAGATGGTAGAATTGCAAAGATATTCTACAGGAAACAGAACATATTTAGCCCCAAATCTAGAATTAATTAGAAGCAAGTTCTTGTTGAGCTCAAAATTCCACATGGTTTACTCATCCATCCATTTTCTAATCTTTTGTTCCAATTCAGGGTTGTGGGGAAGCAGGATCCTTTCCTGGCAAGCAACAGGCACAACAAGGTAGGGTACACCCTGGATGGGATACCAGTCAATCACAGGGCAAAAATACAGACACACACCAGGGACAATTTTCCCATAAGCTTTTATTAACCTGCCAGTATATTTTATGGACTGTGGGAGGAAACCCACATGAGCACAGGGAGAACATACAAACTTGTAGTCAACAAATGTTTAAAGTCAAATAAGAAACAAATAGTAAGATTAAGTAAATCAGAACACTTCGGAAAACGAATGCAAAAGTGGAGAAACAATGGAAACTGTTCAGAGATTGGTGTCTCAGCTCTGAATCAAACCCAGAGCCCTAGAGCTGTGGGACAGTAGCACTGGCTGCCTCACCACTGCGCCACCCACACAATGTGAAGCTCAGGTTCACAGTCAGCCAGGATATTAGGACGTTTGGTGACATTTTCATGTACCAGAAGTAACCTGCCTTAGTGGATGAAGAAAACTTCAGTCAAAGAAAGCAGCTATTCATGCATAGCCTGCTCATTCCACACAAACGCCCCATTATCATTAATAATTAAAAATGAGTTTGGTCATTGCCACCTAAATTTTAGATCTGCTATATTCCCCATATATTCAGACATAACTGCTTATATTAAAGCAGTTAAAAAAAGCTTGTAAGTATATGAAATGTTATAAAAGCAGTGTAATACTTTACTGTATATTCTGTACCCTTAAAGAATCTAAAGGACCATAACCTGAGATCTGAGCCATTTTATCTCACAATGCATTGCTGGAGAGGATCCTTTTTCAATAACAGGTTTTCACTTAGTCTCTTAGGCACTTAACATCAATTATCTCACTGGAATATATATGGTTCCCTAGGACATGATAAACCCCTATAGGACATGCTGTGTATTCTGATATATGGATTCTCGATAAGATTTATAACTCCAGGGTCCTGTGGTAGAACATGATACATTAAAAAGTGAAAATATCTGCTTTTCCCCCCTCCATAGCTAGGTATTTTATATTCTTATTTAATTACAAGAATAAAAAATGATAGTAATACCCATTATCAGACATCCTGTAGGGCTTTACAATATTTTCAATTAAGTAAAGGGCTAGTCTTTGTATTATGGACTCAGCTTGAATGGGAGGTTCCATTGCACAATATAACAGCACATTACTGTTGAGAATAACAGCAGGTTCCTATGGTTTACCTTTAGCCTAAGGTCCTGGAAAATAGAGGCAAGATGCCAGAGCACATGTTGATGAATAGCTCTTAACTGCTCATCCTCTTAGACTGATTAAAAGGCTGATTTTAATGGCAGCCAAGCTATCTAACACAAGGTGCAGTAATGCAGACTTTCCCTTTGTGTCATTACTGCAGCTTGCAACCCCAGCCACAAGCAAAATGTCTTTACTTACTGTGGCTGGTGTGGACTTCTTCTCATCTTTTCAACCAATATTTCAGATTCAAGCTGGCACTGGCCTTTTACCTATAGAAATACTACAAAAAGCATCAATAAAAGGGAAAATCCACAAGAGAAGGTACTGTATACAATACAGTGGATTATAAAATCTGGTTTTGTACAAAGTGATTGCCTGGTTATTATCGGATTGCAGTATAGCCTGTCATGGAGTCTCAAAAAAGTCACAAATGGAAAAGATGCAGAAGTCTCTACATTGTATAAGTGTATATGATTGTACAATTATGATAATGAAATGAAAAGATTGTCTGTTCAACTTTTATTGTTATGAAAGGTGACACCTATTAATCTAAATTTAAAAAAAACTGAATTTAAGCTAGAAAAAGCCATACATGCTTTAGAAGAACATCATAAAAAACATGCTACAGTTACAGATTTTGTTTCATCTGCATACAGAACAAAATACAGTACGAGAAGCCACTTTGTTACCACCAAAAATAATGAACTGTAGCCTTCATCTTTTATAAAAACTGTTAATGGACATTTAATAGCTAAAACTGTTCCGATGCTAATAGCTCACACAATAGGAAGATTAAAAGTCTGAGATCTTAAGCTCTTAAACTCAATAATACATACAGTATTCTGATTTTTTTTTATTCAAATGCTTCCAAAGCATGAATATGAGGCGTACAATCTGAAATCTAATTACATCTCACAAAATCGTTTGAAATCCAAGGTCATTTTGAGTAGCTTGATTTTGAGTGTCTCACTGATGACCTTGGTGTTTTAATAACTCCAGTACTCCTTTGTGTCCCCTTCATAGCCACTGCACACAAATGTCTGAATACAGGCCTTATATCATGGAGGGCAACTGTGTCTGCAAGTTTTCTAGGTCTCTTTAAGTCAGGATTGGATATCCTTGCCTTAACACAAAGATCTGAACTCAGAATTCATTCCACAATTTTAAGGGAGTCTAATCACTGTCTAATCAAACCAGAGGATCACATCTTCACATCTGCAGATTAAGTCACTTCTTAATTATTTTCCTTTAGTACGAATGTAAGGAGGAAGAGGACAGACCTTGAGGTCAATGGAAGCTACAGTACCTACTGTACTGTATATGACAGGCCTAATCTTTAAACCAAGTCCTGCCCAAGTCCATGGCAATAATACAACACAGAAGAGGGTAAAAAAACTGGTTGAAAACCTCAGACTTTTTTCTTGTTCTTCCATGGTTTTGTGTTCCATTTTCAATGTAGTTCCATGTAGCATGGACTTCTTGTTTATATATTCCAGCTAACACTAATCTATAGCTTCAGGAATGGTAGACAATACTGGCCTTTTTGGAGAAGTTTCAATGACAGAACGATGTCAATGGCAATTGACAGAATTGTGACTGAAACACGCCTACTAGAGTTCGAACTGCAATGCCTGTCTGAACACGGTGCAGAAATACATCCCCTGTTTCTGGCAAGAGCTGTTGAATTCAGATTTTTTTTAAAGTGCAGCTATAGCACAAATAATTGGAATAATCATTTTCCCCAGAAATATTTTTAATTAAAACCTTCTAAACAGCGTTTTAATGAAATAATTGGAAAAACACGCTTGAATTACCAAGAACATCTGCTCTCCACTTGAAGTGCTAAATTACCTAGAATTGGTATCCTTTAACTCCTTCGGAGACAGTCTAAGGCAAAAAAGAGAATAAATGATTCATGACAGATGCACTGGCGTTTGAAACTATCTGGAACTGAGTTTACAAGCTACTCAGACTCACAACTAGATGAGAGGCTCGGTCAAAATTCACTTATCAGTGTATTCCAAAACAAACTACCCTCTAATTGAAAGTAATATGATCCTTCATCTTCAAACACTGTAACACATCATGAAATACAGTGAAATCATGGTTGAAGTGTGGTAAGAGCAGATAAGTGCTGTAAGTGTGGTACGAGGACAAGAACGTGGCCAAACACATTCAATATTGTCTTAATAATGGTAAAAAAAACAAATTCCCTGAAGTGTTCATTGGTAACCGTTCATGAGGACATTCAGTGTCTTCATGTGTGAAGTCCGGTAGTCTGTAATCATAAAGAAGCCATGTTCTTAGAAATTAAGTAACAAATAATTTAACCAAAACACTGTCATCATGCGTATAGAATAAGAATAAAAAGACAGAAGTCCCTTTCTTGTGTGCAGAGTGCCTTTACAGGTATTGCATAGCACATTACAAAAATACTTTGTGTGTGTGGCACATCATCTTAATGAAGAGAATACACAGAGCACTGCCTGGTTTAGCTGGGTCTCATGCATTGTTCAGGCAGAGTGAAACGTGTACTTACAGGTATGGAGTTGGCAAACCTCCTTTGCCAAAAAACTGTCAGCTCTGACCAGTCACTGTGTGACATCAGAGACTGAAAGTAAACCAATAGAATTAAAAACAAAGGCTTGGCCTGGCCCTGCCCGGTCTCAATTACAGCCCTCCTGTTACACTTGAGATCACGACTGTCACACTTGACGTGTATCTGAGACTTTATTCACTCACCTGCTCCTGTGCCTGTTAAGACATTGAAACATTGGCCTGAATAAAATATTATTGGTTGTGAAATTTTAAAGACCAACCCTAATTGATGCTCTGGACATCTTAGCCAACAGCCCAAAGCATTTATACAGTACATTTTTGTTTTTCTATGATGTCCTAATTCCACACTTTTACAACTACTAATAACATTTACATAATGGGGCACAAAAGCCTGAAGGCTAATTTAATATATTTACAGGACAATATAAGATAATGATATATCTACATTGTTTCTTTTATGTGTTTTTCTGATATCTTTACAGTATGTCTGTAACAAGGTATGACTAATTAATTTTTGTAAAAGATACACAAAACTGCATTTACACATAACTGCACTTAATTAACTGTACCCTTCTTTAATAGGGGCAGCATAGTGTTGTGGGTGAGGCATGTAGTGTATGAATGGAGGCCTTTCTGTTTTTGCTGAGGGTGGGCTCTGCAGTGGCCTGGAGTCATGTGCACTCTGTTCTCTTAACTCTGTGGAAATCGGGATAAGCTCTTACCCAGACAGACATTGTGGCTCAAATGCTGAAATTAACTGTCTAGATTTATGTAGTAGTTACAAAATTTACCAAAAATAAGGGAGACTCACTAGAGAAAATGATTTAGGTGGGTTCTTGATATCCTTGGAACAGCACTTGTGGCTTGGAATAAAATGTTCTCATAAGATTTAAGTAAAGGAAATCCAGTTCTGGATAATATACCATGAAATGTGAAAGCCAATAAAGGGTTAAGCAAAACAGACTTGACTTAAAATGATTTCTAAAAAAACATCTGGTAGGATTATTTTGAAAGCACAGCTGAAATGAACATCTTTGACAGCAATTTTGAATCTCTGATTAATGATTTTCATGAAGGTCTTTTAAAAAATGTTGCTTTCTTTTATTATAATGTATTGTTGGTGCTCTGGTAGACCTTAAGTGCAGATTTTATTTTGTTTGCAGTGCAAGAATAACAGAACCTAACATTCCCAAATGGAGTTTTGGTTCCAAAATTCAGAACTGGGGTAAGATTCCTGCATATCAAGTGCTTGGGCACATCATTGAATTAAACTGTGTTTTGTGTAATTTGGAGGAAGGTTCCAATGGGTCAGGCAGGCAATCATTGTTTTTTTACTTTGGTCAGCAGAAATAAATGAACTGTCCACACATGAGCCTGGTGGATCATCAGGCTGAAGCTTATCCTGGTTTCTGTAGCATTAAGCAGGATCAAAGTAATTAACTCCCTTCTGGATGGGGTGCCAGTACATCACAGGGTTATTCCCAGCAATGGTGGTACCAATTTGTACTGCTGGGTGGATTGAAGCAATTGATAAGCTATCTTAATCAAGGGTAGTCCAGAAACTGTTTTTTTATTCTCCTGTAACTGATAAAAACCTACAATCAGTTATCATTGTCAATAGCGATACAGAGCACAAAATCAGTATTTACAAAGGACACATACTGTACACAAAAGCAAATATATCAACCTCATCTGGTCTCCAGTAGCCCAAACCAAAAGAAAGATAATAATGAACATCACCACTCTCACTCTCAAGAGATGAAACTCTGTGTAGTTCTTTGATTGAGCTAGGCATCCTCTTCAGACCTAGCTGTACTGATCCACAGAAAACACAGGGTAGGGCCTGTGCCTGAGCCTTCCTCTGTTGCTTTTTGTAGAGCCCCTCTCTAGTCTCCAAGTCCTCTCCTGAATCCAGTCATTCAATTTGTATCCCACAGTCCTTAACTGAGGCCTGTGCTGTGTCATTAATGTCACTCATTGGATAGGACTAACATTTCCCAGGCAGTTGTACCTGTCTATGTTAAACTAGAGCTAGGTGGGTATAATGTGGTATCCCTTGATTAATGCCTGAACAGCAAGCTTTCTGATTTGCCAGGCAACTGAGAGCTTATAGCACTGTCACTGAGAGCTGCTACTGTAGTTCTCCTATCCAGAGGCTGTTGGACTTGTAGTGTGACAAATGGCCAGCAACTTTCAGCGGGACTCATTTTGGACAAAAGAGAGCACAGACGTCATGTCATGTATGCGGGAAGGTTGTTACCGAGAAGCCTATTTGATTAAAAACTTGGCATTTCTAAGTGTGTTGATATGAAACTGAAAATTACTGGTGAATTCAGTTACACAAATCTAGAACAAACTGTAAAATAAAATGAATTAATCTCCTTTTACTTGTATTGAAAAACACTGATAAAATGGATGATGTGCCACATGATACTTTAAAGAGAACAATAAAGAAAAAAAGATCAATGAAGAAATCTATTGTATTGTGTATTGCAAATAACAGTAAATAAAACTCATGGATATTGCTGTGGACTGCTGGTCCAGAACGGCTTACTGTAGTTTGACATAAGAGCTTTCATGAGGCTCAACATGCTAAGAACAGCAGTTTAATCCTTGATACTGTAGGTAAAAGCCACTCACGTCAGAGATGACTATAAATTCCATCTTTCTAAAAACATTTTAGCCAGATGCTTTTTAAAATGTTTTAGCTCACAGAGAATGCCATGATCTGTGTGCTCTTTATTATTATATCTATTTGACTGGCAACATTATTCAAAACAAAATGTATTTCTTTACAGACAAATGAAGTAATATTCCTCAAGAGTACAAGTGCTACAGTATGTCCCTAATTTGAAATCAATCCAGAACTTCAAATTTCCTGTCCTGAGCTCTAGCAACTCCTCCACAGTGTTGCACAATCCACTGGTTCAGAATGTCCTACTACAAATGGTTACAAATAATGTAATTTATTTTAACAGCAACTTACCAGTCAGAGAACACAAACCTTATCACTGTTTATTTTTCAGGGGTGCTGGGGACCAGCATTCAGCAGCTCAAACACCCCTGAAGGTAAAGTCAGAGAGCACCACAGTAGATTTGAGATGTATGCAGCAACTAGGGCCTTAAATACTTGTGTCAAAGACAAAACAAAAATTAAAATAACAAATTGAGTTTGCAGTTCTGATGATGTTTTAAGCTCTTCTTAACCAAGCACTTGTTGGGATGAATGGTGCTGGATGTTTTGTGATCCATCTGACCTGGACACCCTCAGAGAGTTATTGCACTTCATCCACAGTCACATCATGGAGCAAACAACTGCTGCAACTAACAAAAAACTAACTTTTTGACATCCAAAAAAGGCAAAGAGCGCTTACTTTTCCTAAATGCCTTTTAGGTTTCCTCCTCATTAAGCATGATTTAACAATAAATGCACTTCTTAAAACAAGTGACTTAACACGTTAACACCAATTCCTTATTTTTTGCTCGGTAATCCCTGTCTTGGCATGACCCACTGCAATTTACCCAGCCAAATGTGAACTGAGGACACAAATGTTTTTTTTAATGGCACCAGGCTTCTGAGTTGTGACAAAATTTAAATCCTGCATGTAAGCCTATTTACAGCTATCTACATTATTTGACATTTTTGTAGCCTGTCTTCTCAACCACACAATGTTACTAAATACAGTTGAAATATAATGAAGGTTCATTGTAGTTAAACTAGCAATGGAAAAATCCAGAACTACAAAGCATTTGCATACAGTCACTCTTTCAGTCACACACACATCAAAGTCAATAATCAAGATTAAAAATTTGATTTTAGCAAGTTTATTTTCCATGGTTATAGAGGTAAATGTTGTCTCATTTAAAACTCACATTAAGTGCAGTTCAGCAAGACCAATATGTTAATATACAAAAATGACCTCTAAAAGCCTAGATTTAGAAGGGCAAGTCACATGCTCTTATGTACTGCCCATATAGACACTACTGCCACTGGGTGCAAAGCATTAAGCTGATTATTCCTTTTCTCTTTGTTTGTGAAAATGTGAATATAGCTGAGGCAGTAAAATGAGAAAAGTCAATTCAACGGATTGTTCTTTTTAACTGCAGCAAAGAAATCAGTCTTTAAAAGTGTTAATGGTTTTACCTACTTTGAAGGTGCTCTTGAATTTAGAATCTGAAAAAAAGTTGCAGAGCAATTTAATGGTGCTGTACCAATAGCTAGTCAATCTCATATGACTTCTTATGGTTTTTAAAAACTGTTTGGGGCTGTTTTCCTTACTCTCTGATGAAGCCAAATGATAGTTTCAATTAAAGTCATTTGAAAAGCTATGAAACTGGTGTTTTGCTTAGTGTATTACCAGTTGAGAATTTACTCATTAAAGCCCAGTTAATAAAGGGCTGATCAGCAGTCCACAGCAATGTAACAGAACAGTTCCATAACTGCCTCAGGGGAGCACATCTGTGTTCTTTATCTACTAGACTTCTTTACTTTGTGTACTAAGAAGGTTAGGAAGTTTAGCTCATGTGGAAGAACAGTTTTAAATATAAAATATAAAAAGAAAGAACAGTTTTAAATATAACTGTGGTACATCATGGTGAACTCTGAGTAAAGTGTTATAGAGCACTGTAAAACGAATAGTTATCCGTAACTCAGTCTGTGGAGAACCGTGTTCAGGCAAAGAAAGAGCATAATAAAACCAAAGGACAATAAAATAACTAGAATAATAGTAAGCTTTCAGGGAGTCTGAGGCTTTGAAAAGAAAGTATTGAAAAGAGCTCTGGTGTTGGACTGCCAAATGAAAATGCCAACACAGCTCCCCAGCTATTTCCCACCCCATCCAGTGGTGACTGTTGACTAGTGACATCTGCTGAAAGCTGACAAGAGTTTTGTCACACTGGCTGGGAAATGGAAGGCAGGAGCCCGCTGTAAAGCACGTTTATGAGAAGCTGGGTTTATTGCTCCACAGTAGGCACTGGGTAAGTAAAAAATAAGCAGGCACCGTAAAAATAAATTTAGCAATTCATTGACCGTACAAGTCATTTTAATGTAAGAGGTGGTCCGTCACAATCTGACAGATGGATACAGTTCAGGACATAGTACTTCTAAAAGTCACCTGTGCTATTACAGTCAAAAGGGAGTTACCTCTGTTTGTTACTAAGCCACTTTCCCAACACCTCTCCTGCTGATTGGTTCAACTATAGTAAGCAGGCACACGCCCTGAGTAATCATTAACCCATGCTGAGAAGCCATCAAGCTGAGGTTATCTAAGCTGGGTTGCAGAGGTTAATTCCTGTTATTAAATAGTCTATTTGCATTGTTCTATGCAAATCTGCCCAATGAACGTTTCATTCTTTGCCCTCATACTGCACAGGTTAGTGATACAGTAGGTGACAAAACATACATACTGTATACAAAGAATTTAAAACCATTTTTGAAAAACAGAAACATGAAACATGTTTCCTATACTGTGATTCATCTGTCCTCAGATGTTTTGCAAATGTATTGGGATTAAAATTGAAATAAACATTGCTCTGGTTTGTTCCATATCTATTATAAAAAGTAGATCTTCATAATTTCACGTTTTCCAAATTTTATTGTGTTCTATATTCCCTTTCCCCGATAGTACTACTTATATTAAAAGGTATTTGAAAAAAGTAAGTTTCAAGATTTATTTTTTAGTTTGCAGAAAACATTAATGTTATAATGTTCCAACTTTGCAATGAGTTTTGAGTGAGTCACAATATAACTGACAAAATGTGCACCGACCTTTGTTAAAGGAGCAATGATTCATTGTGTTCATCATACTGATGAAAGCAGGATTGCAGGGCTGCTCTACTGCCTTTCAATCTGCTGTTTCCTAATACTTTTGGATGACAGTGATAGCAAATAGGAATGCCAGCAAACACAATGCAAACAAAATTCGATCTTTTCAGCTTCTGAGCATGACACTTGAGGCAACCAGAGATCTACGAATAAAATCAAACAGCTTGTTGTCGCTGCCTTAATATATTCTCAGCAAAACATTTTGTTACAGCAAATTTGACATTGTCAGGAAATTCCCAAGTAGGAAAAAAATAGGCCAAGTAAAGTGTTTCACATTGCTATGCAAATATTGTTCTTAATTTGTACTAGCACAAAAATAATATTTATAATTTATAAATCAGTTTAGTTTTGCAGCTCCTTAACACAGATGGAAGCATCCGTCTGAGTAGCACAGGCAACGAACCTAAAAAAGACAGGAATAGGAGTTGATGTTCATTGTAATATTGATGAGCTTAACGAAATGGAATGTCTCAGTTGCTTTGTGAAGCAGATGCACTCTATGCTTTGTTAAAAGAGTTCCAATTACTGAATGACTAGACAGGTAAGTAAATTCAGAGTCCCAAGAAAGATCAGGTAAGCTTGATAGTCCATTTGACAGTGAATTCTGGACTGGGTGCCTTACAAACACTGTTGCTTTAATGTAGGATATTTACTGAAAATGATGCCTCAGGGTCAGTTCACCTGCAAAGGGAACCACAGCTGGAACACATCACAACAACACCAGTTCCTTTTGGTGTTTTTTTATTCACCCTCCACTACCCATAAACCTTTGACGCTGTCTGAACTGACACATTAGGCAGATCTTCTGTTTCCAACAGATGTGTAAAGTGTAAATGGAAAGTGTAGTCTTATGAAGGCACCTAAATCTGCCTTCTTCCCAACATCACAGAACAGTGAGAAAAGGTCTGGTTTGCCTATACTTTCCAAGCCTCAGGATTTATGGAATATGTCACGTGTTAGGACACTCCCACTATTTTGAATAGGATGTGTCACTCCTATGAAACATATAGTATTGTGGCATTCCCTACAACTTTGGGTCAGCAGTTAGAACGAGAAATAATTCAATTTTTTTCACATCCTTTCTGCACCTGTGACATTAATATTCACAGTGCATACGTGGAATTGTTAAGCATGTGGCGCATTGTGCTTCTGGAAAAAGCAAGTGTGTCTATGAGTCATTTGTATTTATTTATTTTTTGGAGAATCTGTTGGCTTCTGTTGCTCCCATCTGGCTGCAGGTCAAACCAACAGAGGAATCATCATGCAATCTTAGGAAGTTAACTGTTTCAATCTAATTTTAAACCCTCATTCACAGGCATTGAGCAAGTTATGAACGTCTCAAGCGTTTGACTTATCCAAACAGTATAGGCATACTGTAAATACTTGCCGATTTGGGCTTAAGACTTGGTGATTTGTTTGGTTTTTGCTTTAAAAGAATTGGGAAATGGAGCACTGCAGAACTTAGGAATTGGCCACACACTTGGCCTCTGATAACTTATTAACCAAATAATTGTGCTTTGGGGATCAATAATTAATCCATGGACCAACAAGCCTGAGCGATTTCTCAGTTAAACAATAGCTTAAAAAAAATAGCCACAACCCAATAAATATGATCAATTAAAATAAAAATACAGGCTAAACTGACATTTTGAGAAAAAAAATGCTGTATAACAATGGAGACTGGAAAAAACCCCACTCTCAAAACTGTTTCTGTTTCACAAACTGAATCACAATAGTGGAAAGTCTTTGTACACTTTACACTGGAAGCAAAGAGGACATTGTTTTTCAAAAGTACACAGAGAAATGTAGTATATTTCATTTTAGTTTGCTGTTTGCTCAGCTGTAAAGTCAATGGGGTCATTAACTCTACTAAAACTAAAATTATTCTGTTTATAGGACCTAAACCTACAGTAAACAGTAATCTGAAAGAGAACCTGAATTAAAAATAACCAAAACTAATAAATTACATACTCAGGGTAAAAAAAAAAACTCTTGATCTGCCTCCTGGTGTGACTGTCTACATAAGCCTTTTTATATATTTATATATGTTGCTAGGCAATGGAGCTTTCAAATACTGTGTAAGGCCTACCCCTTTTAAATTCCATTACATTTCTATCAGTATCTGAATAAGCAACAGCAGCATATAAATTTCAAATTATGATAATAAAGCTTGGACAAAACAAGAGCTGGGAGGCTGGGAGCAACCAATAGCAGGGAACACTGATAAAAATCCTGTATGTGATTAATGCTGGGCAGATGTCAGTTTCTTCAGAACACTATTATAGGTGAGACTTTATTAATAGAAAACTCCATAAACCTTGATTAATATTAATGGCAAGGACAGGTAGAGGCAACAGAATCAGATGTCTAATCCTTAATGACATACGTAGACTTGATCAGAATTTGCAGTACAATTCTCCATTTTATCGCTTACCATAAAATGATTCTTTCTGTTGATGACATTCTGAAGTATATTGGATTACACATAAGAAAAATATAAATCCAATTTTTCAGAAAAATCATTTGCTGGGGGGCAAAATGACTTCTATGTTTTCCAAATTTTTGAGACAAGGAGGCATTAACAAAAAATAAAATTAGTATTTTTTTAATGAGAATTTCTGGGGAGCTCTGTGATTATGGTTGTGAATCATGTCAATTGTCATTGACAGCAAAGCATATGCTATAGAACTAAGCATATGCAATGGTCCTGTACAATTTACAATGTATACAGGACTGGTAATTTGTAACAGTATAGAGAGAACTGTCAATAATATTCTACAGTTCTTTTTGATATAACTAAACAGCACAGTGCTTTGTTGTGAATAAAGCAATTTATCATATTCCACAGGAATAAAGATATTACACAAAGTTTAGAACTGTTCAAAACAAATCCTATTGAACACTAGGGCTGTTTAGAGCCCCATAATTACAGCTGACCTGCAACTTACCCTCTGCAAAAAAGAAAGATAACAGAACTCTAATGTTAAAAGAATTATTTTTCCTCAGCCCAAGAGCAACTACCAATAAACACACAACACATAAATCAGTCCAAAATAAAGCACACGCTTTTGTTTTGTTTTTGCAGATGTGCAATTTCAGTCAGGCCATTAAAACTGCATCATCAGAGACTATGGACCACTGACCTGCTAATAATAACATTAATGGGAAAAGTGCAGCTAAACACAGAAGAAAACATTGCACAATTTCTGCAGAAGCCCTGCTGTTTTGCACAATACAGCTTAATTATTATGTGTGGATAGCCGCTGAAGAAGTGTTATTACTTGAAAACGCACAACGAGGAGTGGAATCCCACCTGGGAGACATTAAAGAACAGAGAGCAGAGCTCAGCCCTTCCTCTGGGAGCTACAACACTTTCATACTCTGTTTCACTCTGAATATTCCTATTGTCTCACAGAAAGGGTTGTGTTGGGCACACGTTTCCAACAAAAGCGCCAGCAGAGATTTTACCATAAGCAAAGGCAGGAATCAACTTGTGGAAAATCACAAAAAATTTAAAACACCACCAAATATTAAATAATAAACCCCACTTACTAAATAATTTATTTTGTTTTCTTATGGTCTATACTGATAGATCTCTTTACTACCTGCATTTCTACAACTACCCAGTGGCTACTGAAGGTGGACAAGACTCCAAATACTTACTCCATTGGGGGAATCGCAAGAACAAAATTGTACAGTTATTAGGGTCAAAAATACTGTATATCTCAGATCTGCCTCCACTAGTAAGACAATTTAGCCAAACCAGTCTGCCAAGGAAGGCCACTGACTTATTGCACTCCTCTACAAAACAAAGGTTTCAATTTATAAAGCAGAAACCAACCATACAACAAACAAAAGCACATTAATTTTGTGTTGTTGTGAAAGGACATTATTTTTGTACCATGAAATTAAAATGATAAATAGGAGGATTTGCATAAAGTATAAAAGATGTTTGTGTTTTTTTTGTTTAAGGACAAAATACGGTTAACCCACTGATAGGTCATAACAGAGCTGTGCTTGCAATTACATTAACCAAGAACAGGAGTTTTAGCTAGAGCATACTACTGTACATGTTTGTCCTCTCAACAATGCTGGGAGTCACTCTGTAAAGTTTTTTTTTGTGTCATATAGTTATGAAAAGTAGTACATAGGAAGTACAATGATATATACTGTATAATGGTATAAAATATGATAGAATCTTCTAGTTAATATTCCCACGGCAAAAACAACACACAAAAAAGAACCATGTTCTTATGTGCATGTGGCTGCAAGAAAAAATAAATAAGACCCCCATCGTACAGCAGTTTTATCCATTCCAGAGTTTGCCAGCTGCTAGTGTTGCAGAACGCAGTGGCACTAAGCCTGCTCTGGAAGGTGATATCAAACCCTTGAAGCCGAGACAGTATGGAATCATTCTAAGGCAAAAGGCCCTTTGTTTTGGCATAGCGGAGTTTTCTGCTGTCTCGTTAGTGGTGCTGTGTCTGCATGGTCCCCACAAGCAGCCGTGTTCCAACGCTGGCAGGGGCAGAGCAGAGCTGCACACAGACTCTCATACAGTGTGTAAGCAAAAATCAAGTGCCAGACATTTCAATCCTTTTACATTGCTGGGAATAAAAATTGCACAAATAGCCAAGGGTAGTTAGAACAGCAAAAAATCTCAGGCACTGGTTTTCTACTTCAGCAGGACAACCTGCAGCTGCTGAGAAATTAAACCAGTCAAAGCATTATGCAAAAGAGTACACCCTTGGCTTCCTGTTGCTATATTACTGTCCAACTAGACAGAAACACTCAGTAGTCATGCTGACAAGTGCTGTATTTGCAATTAATACCCTCTGCTGTATATCTGTTCAAACATTTATATTTTAAGTTTTCATTTTGATGAGCAACAAACTTGTCGATAGCACATGTGAAAACAGGGCCAACAAAAGGATCTGATTATCTTAGCCTGTTAATACTGGACCGAGAGCACAGAGTAAGGATGAGTAGTACCGTACTAAATAATGCCTTTAAATATGTTTTAAATATAAAGAAATAAAAAGGTCTGTTGTTCAATGCATACCACTGCTTATCTTTATCCACACAAACTAAAACAATTCTCCAGAAATCAGATGGTGTTTTTTGTGCTGCTTGTGATAATATTAGCAGCATGGTCAGGGACTGCCCATATAAATATCGGTGCTCAAATGGGCTCTCTGACACCAAAGCTAGGCTCTTAATGAGAGCTGATGGCACTACTACATTTTAATTAGCTGTTCCTGAGGTTTAACTACATGCTGTGCCTTCAAAGGCAATATTACCATGTTAAAGCAAATATTAGCTCAAGGTGTACCCACAGAGGAGTATTCCCTTTACCGATCTATCAGTAAACATGAGGCATGTCTTCTAAATTAAATGATAAAATAGAATCAATGATCCCTATTAAAAGCCACAACTACATCAACTGTTTTGTTCATACTGATGTACCCAAGGTAATTGATCATCCATTGAACAGTCAAGTTCTATGATACCTGTTTAGTGAGCAGTACAAAAGGGCAAGTGATTAGCTTGATTCTAGAACAAGGAAAACAAAGCATAACTTGTACTCAGAGCAGACATTCACGTGGCCCTGTAATGTAGTAATGAACATTTAGAGTTCTGTTTTTCCAAAGCATGTTCAGGCATGTCCACAATCATTTCCCCACAGCTACATCTCCCTGGTTCTGGGAGACATTTGCTATGTCATTCCACCTTTGAAACCCACGGATGCAGAGGAAAACAAGAATTACTGTACCTATAGGTTTTAGCCGCAGTGAAACAATGGAGCTCCTAACCAAATAATAAAAAAGAAACATGAGTCGTGTCTATTATGTCATAGACCATTGCAACAACATACTGTAGCAAGGGGTAACTTCTGTATTATGTACATAACCCTGAAGTGAGAAACTCAGAAGGACATGAGGGGAGGGGGACCATTCATTCTTATTATTTACCTCCAACCAAGCCTTGAAACAGCCCGGACTGGTTTATCAGTTCACGCAACACATGACCAAGGTCTGACTGTACAAGGTCAGACTTAGAGGACACTGCTAGTGCCTCTTTGTGGATGGAAAATATTTTTTTTTCCACAGCAATCTAAAGGTTACTGCTATCTAATCTGGGAGAAAATGGGGCCGTCCTTCTCAGGTTAGGCTGCAGTAACAAATTGCAGCCTTTGGTTCCTGTCCCACCTGCTCGGGTCACATGGATCCCCTCCATCTGTTCCTGTTCACAGCCTGAAGGCCACAAAGAAAAAAAGAGAAGGATCACTAATTAGTCTTGCCAAGCGAGACGCTAACTCCACTGGCAATGATTAATTTATTAACCTGTAAGGAAAATGTAGCTGTGGTCCGCACAGAGGTGATTACAAACTGCACAAAGCATGGTCGTGTAACACCCATTCTCTGACACATTTATCTCAGTGTCCTAGCGTTGACGAAGTCTTAACCTTTTGGTAGACATGAAAATGAGCTCAGCAAAGCTGAAACAAATTGACAGTTGGCTTCTGAGTGCTCTACTTTGCCCTTATCACTTTTGTTAGTTATTTCATGGGAACCCACCCAAGAAAATAAATTTAGGCAAGCATGGCCTAAAATAATTATTGTATATAATTTTCATAATTTAAAATTAAAAAAACACAAATAGTATACACATAAAAGTACGTTTGACATGAATTAGTGAGTCTAAAATATTTTTAAATAATATTTTTTCATCAAAATATAATTCTAAAATATGTGTTTTTTCTACAGTGTATGTGTGTAGACAGATTTGATACATGTTAGAAAAAGTTGTTTTGCATTAAAAAAAGCAAGGACCAAAGAAATGATGATCAGTTCATACTGTATATTTATTATGACACTTATTATACTTAAGATCACTTGGTTAAAAGCAAATAAAAACACACAGAAGGAAGGTTCTGAGGCCCAGAACACAGCAGGTTTGCAGAGTAATGAAATAAAGCAGGTGTGACACCTACTGGCACTGAACCTGATTGTAGTGTCACTATCCCCCTCTTTACAAGTGCAGTACAACTGGCCCTTTCATCTTAAAAAGCCAGAGAGTAATATTCACAACTCATGGACCCAGTCAGAAGTGTACTGTAGTTCATCAGAGATTGAGTCCCTCTTGTGCAGTATCAAATATAAATAGAAATTAAAGAACATGAATGTAAGAAACATCCTGACAAGAGTCCTGGTGGATATTTATTTCAGCTTTATCACAACTTGTTTTGAAATGTCACACATTCCCTTTAATTTCAACAAGGCTTCACCAATAAATGAGTTTTCCCCTCTCAAAATCAAGATAGCCTTAGTCTTTATCTGAGCATGGGTTCACTTTGTACTGCTCTCTGCATCAAACTTGACACTGATGTGGCTGTCTCTATTCCATCTAATTGCATCTCTGACATAAAAACTTGGATGGCTCAAAATGTCCTTCATCTCAACTGTGACAAGACTGAAGTCATGCTTATTGGCACCCCCCATCAACTTTGTAAAGTCAATCCTGTAACCCTATCTGTAAATAGTTCTATACTTGAGTTTCAGTCTCAATTGAAAAACCTTGGGGTGATATTCAATTCTGGCTTAACATTTTAGCAACATCTTTTTTTCATCTCAGAAATATCGCTAGACTACACCCCATGTTATCACGAACTGTGGCTGAAAAGCTGATCATCACATTTGTGTTTCCTGAATTGGCTACTGTAATGCTCTACTCGCTGGGGTATCTAAATCTACATTGAACAAACTGCAGTATGTCCAAAATTAGGCAACCAGAATCCTGACCAGGTCTAGAGCAAGTGTTCAAATTACACCTATCCTGGAGCCCTTGCACTGGCTTCCTGTCAAATCCGTGTGAACTTTAAAATTGTCATGCTCACCTATAAAGTTCTGCATGGCTTGGCACCTCAGTACCTGTTTGAACTATTATCGTCCTATTCCCCAACTCGCAACCTTCACTCTTCTAAGTCTGGTCTCATGTTCAATGGGTGACAGGGCCTTCTCCTGTTATGCCCCCAAGCTCTGGAACTCTCTCCCCAAGGATATCAGAGAATCACCTTCTCTAAACTCCTTCAAATCCAGACTCAAAACCTTCTTCTTTAGAAGAGCGTTTACTTACAATTCTTCCCCTCTGCTCCTACTATACTTAGTACCACCATCCACGGTCTCCAATGTGTATTGTAATTGTGTTTTATGTTGTGTATTCTTTTTATTTATTGTTGTTGTCATTCTGTAAAGCATTTTGAGAAGCCACCTTTAAAGGTGCTATATAAAATAAAGTTTTGTATTATTATTATTATTATTATTATAAGATGGCTGGTTGATCAGCATTTTCTTCTTATAGCTCAAATTGCCTGTTCAATATTGGGTACTGCTGCATCAGAAGGCTTGAAAGTTAGCAAGTTGCATCATATTCCAACTGCATCAACACCTCCCTAGATCTAACAATACTTTTTACATCCACAGTGAGTCATCATCACCTGTTGACAGAATGCATGCAGCACCACTGACTGCTCTAACACACTGTGCCTTGTTTAGGATGTGTACTGTTATATGGACTGGTCGTAGGCAATACACCATACTGAACATCTGTTAAGACTGTTGGGTCACCCTGTCAAAATAGCACCTTTCCTACTGGATTTTGGATGCGATTCCCAGTATCCAGAAGAATGTGTGTTATCACCTACCACATGCACACAGGGTGTGGTGGAACACTCCTCTAGAGCAGCTCAGAGGAACTTATATAAATGTCAACAAAGATACTGATTGTGTAAAGCAATGACATACAGTATAAGAAATCTGATAAATTGCAAATTTTGGTCTAGCATGAAATAGTAGTCAAACATCCTTGTTCAGCATCTATACTAGAACACTTCATGTGATTTTCCTGCCTTCTCCAGCTGCTGCCTCCATGTGGCTTGTTCCTCAAGCTTCTCTGTGGTCACCTCTGTGCAGATGAGTCACGGGCAACATCGGATGGCAATAAAATTTGAAAAGAAAAAGATGGATATCAATAAATTTTGTCCATAAAAGAGGAAAAGACAGAGCCATGCCTGTTTCAGTTCAGTGTCTCCTATTGGCCTACTGTATGTGTGGCACTGGTATAAAGACTATGTTCTTACTGCTTTTGTGTAGCAATATCCAATTGGTTGTTAGCTCAAGGCTAGCTCAACCTAACATTCTACAGTGTTTCTATACCTGGTGACACCTAGATTCCATTTTGCTTTTTCTCCTGGTTTCAACACTATGGTGAAATTCCTCATCCTTTGCTGCTGGACATTGGGGTAGCTTTTTAATTGCATGGTACAAAGGTGTAAAAAAATAAGGTCTATGAGTTTAAATAAAATAAATCAATATTTTCAACTACACAAAAATTCAGTGAGGTGCCGATTTGGGGGTTAGGCATCAATCTTTGTTCTAATTTATCTGCCAGTAATCAAAATTCAGGACTGACGTTGGGCCTTCTGAACTGGAGAGAGATAATGACTCACACCTTCTGTGCCCTCTTTTTCTTAGGTAGTAATCATATTGTTACATGCATGATAACATCCTTTCTTGCACTGCTCTCAGATTGCAGAGGACCTAAGTCAGGGGAGTGATTCTACCTTTCTGGGTCAAAATCATTAGATTAGTAGATTGTACAATGCAATACTTTTTAATTTTCTGCTCTGAAAGGCAAGCGAATGAGCTATAAGCTGTTAAAATGATTAGTGGATTTAGTTGTCAAGGTGAATTATTTACTTACCTTGCCAGTATAGTACAAGTATGTTTTTTTTTAAATAAAATTGTGTTTCGTGCAATTGCCTTAAGGCCAAAGCTTTTCCTTTAGGAAGGAACGAGATATGTACACTGTGTATACAGTACATTAATATTTTAAGTATATGCAAATTATGGAGCAAGGAACTTCAAGACCTCTTGTGATTTGACAGCACATGATAAGGCAATGCTTTTAATTTACCATGTTTTTTAAGGGTTGGAAATAAAAACAATAAGTTATAATGAAAAAAGGTTAGATACCTTTAACACTCTCCAAGGGACTTTGAAAACATTGTGCACTCTACAAAATATTTTCTGCTCAACATGAAGACATTTTGATGCTGACTGTGTAAGGCAATATCACATATACTGTATATATATATCCAATTCATAGTGATTTTTTTTTTCTGCAAGCATGTCACAATAGTCAGACATCCTTTGACAGGCAATACACTACATATGCTGCTGAATTCATTTTTTGTATCAGAAAAATTTGTCCTTCAAAATAATATTGAATGTGAGCAGTCTAATCTTTGAGATGAAGGGTATGACTCACACAAAGCTGAAACTTTCACTGAGAACAAAGAAGGATTACAGATTTGATGGAGGTTTTCATAATAACCTTAAAAGACAGGCTGCAAAATCAAAGCTCTGAGCTATCTCTGCTGATTCTTGGACTGCAGCACATATCTGTAAAGTGATTGCAACACAAATTTCAATCAAAGAGCACATTCCAGGTCTGTCGAGCATGTGGCCACATCATGTTACAACCACTGATTTATTCTTACCAAATCAGGAACTGGCCGGTAAGGTTTCATAATGTATTATCCATCTAAGAAGATGCTATATGTTTACATGCTTAAATAATTAGACAATTTTAAAGATAACACTGAAGTCCCAATTCCTTAGAGAACATTTTTAAGACGAAAAACACAAAGCTTTGTATTTGATTAACTGTTTATCTTAACATCAGAACCTACACATAAGGTGTAAGACTGTTGCCAGTGTGCAAATTATTTGTGGAAGTGCAAATAAATTCTACACCTCTGTTGAAACTGGAAATGCTGAGATTTAAGATTGCATTGGATAGTGTCTAATACAATGCAAAGGAAAAGAAAGCATACAAGTAGGTATATTTTTGTATGATTTGTATGATATGTTGGCATGTAGCATGTGAACTGACAGTCATAACTAGAAGGTGTAAGCAATTGAAAACTGTAAAAAACAGTAATTTTACATCTAAAAGAAAAAGCATATTGAAATGTGTAATGGTCTCTGTTTTCCTTCTATAATATAACCTATGACTTCCACTACATCTGAGCCTATTAGAAGTTGTGACTACCTTACCAACTACTTTCTAAACAAGTTATGCTCCTTAACAAAAGTTCCAGAAAATCAATAAAGTCTGATAATGAGGGCAAAAGCATTTAGTTTCCTTCGCAGCAACTAATTCTCATTTCAGCACTCCTTTGGATCACTTCTCCTTGTAAATGGAATTCAATACTGACTGCAAAACAGCCATAAACCACAGAGCAGCAAGCAGGTCTGCTGCAGTACTCAGCTGCACTTGTCACAAAGACGTTCCATGTGGCGATTTATGCCATGAGCTCCTGTTTTACTTGGAAACATTTGTTAAGTTTCAGCTCAAGCAAGATGCGACAGCAGCTTGAAATCCAAAGATGACCTTTCACTTAACAGCTAAAAAGTGACATGGAAAGCTTCAGAAAAAGATATACATTGACTGTAAGTAAAAGTGATATTTGCATTCAGAAGGAAATTAATTGTCGTCAAGTGCCTACAGCAGCACACCAGTACAGCTAAATGGTTCATACTCAGAAGTTCTAAAACAATGCCATTTAAGATTACACATAACATAGATATAACCCATTCCTTTTCCACATTTATGGAAAACATTTTTTCTATGTCCATTGAGCCAGGATCTAATACTTCCTACGTGCAATATGGTAAAACCTTCAAATAAAGTGTGACCTCATTGGTTATGCAAGATGGCTTCGCTTTCACTTTTATGAGCTAAACCCAGTCCGCCACCTGTTCTGGTCACCCTGTGCTGAATATGTCATGCCCCCTTTGCACACTAAAAACTGCTCTCAGATGCTGTTTAGCACCAGCTGGAAGGTGAACACATGTCTAGCACCTGCTCGTGCTCCAAAACAGATTCTGCCTATCTTCCAGTCTTGTGTCCAGACAGTTGTTTTTCTTGAATCCACTGCATACATTATATCAATGCACTGAAGCAGGTGCTACAATTCCCTACGACACCTTCTCTGAATTATTTCTTTCTCTCCAAAGAAGCAAAACAAAGCTTTAACAAATAGGATGGAGCCAGCTGTGGTCAATTGGGTCTTTTTAAAGGCAGGTAGAGTCTTTCTTATCTGACCCACTCACCAGTCTCATAGTTATGCTGTTAGCACCTTCACCAGAATGACAGTGCTTGGCCCTTTAACTCCTTCAAAACTACAGGACACTGATATATCCATGCCAGCTAGGCCGGCCCCTTTATCTTAACAAAAACCCATCCATGCATTGCATTCCAGTGCAGTCTTTCATTTCAGTCAAACTGACAGGACTGGAAAGGTGGGAGGAGAAAGTTCATAAGACTGCACCGTGCGTGCCACTCAATTCATTTAATGTCTACACACTTCATCCACAAGCAATACACATTTAAAGGATGTAAGCTATGGTGAACAGCTCAGAAAATGCTGCAAGTGCATTAGAAGGTCTTGTGTGACACCAAGGGTGAAAACAGTCAACCTACAGTTTACACAGTTCCTTCAGAGATTTCATGCTCAATTATTGCAAACATTTTTCTTCCTAATATGCCATGCATAGAAAAATCAATAATTGATTCTCCTTCCTGTGGTCCTAAGTACGTGTGTTTCTTGATTAGCTATTTCAGCAACCGAAGTGACCTTATTATTGACACCAGTAACACATAGACCCTGACTACTAGGTGGATCGGTGCTGTAAGCCAGGGTTGGGCAATCTTGGAACTTTCCATTCATTTTCAAATTAAGTAGTAAAAAATACAGCAATTCACTACTTTTATCAATCAATAATGAATTGAATTGATTGTGAAGATGACTTAAAATAAGGATTCTCTGGAATTCACAGAAACACCAACCTTTAACGTCACTGAGCTATGTCGTACAGGACCCCACTGACCTGTAAATATTTACTTGGTTTTGCATGAAAAAACTATCAAAATGGAGTTTTGAAGTTGATGATTAGGCTGGATTGGGGATTCTACAGACAATAGGTTTGACTGTCTGGTCTATACTGAAGGTGTTTTTATCTTATTTTTCACACCTTCTGACACCTATGTTTTTATGACATACAGACTGGAAGTTTGAAACTCATCCATCCATCCATTTTCTAACCATTCTTTCCAATTCAGCATTCAGGGGATCTGGAGCCCATCCCAGCAAGCAACAGGCACAAGGCAGGATACACCCTGGATGGACGGCCAATCCATCATATGACACACACAGACACACACTTACACCAGTGCCAGCTTTCCCAGAAGCTAAATAATCTACCAGTGTGTCTTAAGACTTTGGGAGGAAAACCAAACACCTGAAAGAAATGCAAATGAACACAGGAGAACATAAACAATTCTCCACAAATAGCACCTCAAGAATTGAACCCAAGGTCCCAGAGCTGCAGGGCAGCAATGCTAACCACAGCGACACCACTACTGCCTCTTTGAAACTCAATATGTAAGAAAAACATGTATCTTCAATTCAATACAGGTGGTAACAATCCTACCAATAATGTTCTAATACACTAAACTATGTATTGCATTTTCAGTAATTTACAACAGTATACTTCACGTAGGAATGCAATTAACACTCATTACATTGCAGCAAAATACATTTGTTGCCCACTGAGGATATTTTTTCACCATGATACATAATTAGAAAATGTAATAACTGTGATTACTCTGCAAAACATGCATCTTCATTTTGTTGGAAAGCATTTTGTGAGACTTTCTAAATTTATTGGAGAAAACAAAAAACACAAATATCAAGTGGTAAATTGCAGGACTGAAATGCAAGTTTAAATATCTTCTGGGATTCGTAAACAGTGTCAACCTGAAAACTCCAAGGCTGTGATGTTAAATGAAAAGCTGCTCACGTTTTCCACAATCAGCAAGGTTTTAGTGTTTTTAAGTGGGAAAAGGAAATGGCCACATTTAAGCTTTAAAGGACATGAAAGAAAAACAAGTCACATCAATTTCAGTTTCATCACTTTTCCAACTCAGGTTCACAGAGGCCCATCCTAGCAGTATTGGACTGGGCCAAACACCAGTCCATCACAGGGCACTCACAGACATAAACATGCACAAACACTCACATAAGGGCCAATGTTCCCAGAAGCCAATTAACCTACCAGTATGTCTTTGGATTATGGGAGGAAGCCAAAGCAGCCACAGGAAACCCATGCAAAACCAGGGAGAGCATGGGAACTCCACGCAGATAGCACCCCAGGAATTGAACCTAATAAGCACCAAAAATACCTAACACTATAAATTCTATCTGTACACATTTTAACAGAAATATTAGGAACATAATTGGAATTGGAATTTAATGGCAAGCAATATATGATTAGCTTGAGGGTAAAAACTGACATTCTCCTTTCCTGACAAGAACAATTCCCAGATCTCAGTGCTCTTGAAATCCAAACGAGAAGGTCAGCTATTCAGTTCAATCCCACATACCATTACCCTCGTTCCAATTTCAGGTAAACGCGATCCTGTTAGAAGAACTGACTGCAAAATATTAGAATATTATGACCTTATGAAACATGTTACATCCTGTTCAGGTGGTTCTTATTATTTGCAGAGACTCACAATACTATTCAGTGATATCCCTGTATCATGGCTGAGGAGAGTGTGCCATGAACATAAGAAAACTAGAATATATGAGAGATTACAAACAAGAGGAGGCCCTTTGGCCTATCTAACTTGTTTTGGAGTTAGCAGCTAATTGATCCAAAGATCTCACCCAGCTGTTTCTTAAAAGAAACCAGGTTATCGGCTTTCAAATAAAAATATCGTCATGCAATATGATACTCCAAACATACAGAAAAGTATGTTTGTGCTGGTTTTGGGGAATTGAAAGACAAGAGATCCAGTATCATATAACAATCTCTTTAGGTTGGGCCTATGGTGAGTGACTAAACCACACATAAAAAATGAAGCTTGTTTTCATGGTGGCAGAATGAGACGGCATGTGCTGCCTCCCTGACCAGATCAACCTCCAGATCTCCATGCTGTATGAGGGGACATGGGGATCTGGTGAGGTACACAAGCCTACGATCTGAGTGCCATTCATTCCAGCTGCCATGCAGGGTCAGGTCACCACTGTTTTTAGCCAGGCTCGCATTTCCAAAGGCATTCACAGGCTGGCTATTTCGCAAGCCTCTGCCAGCTAGAAATAGGGCAGTGGTCATGAACTTTCAACAGGGGGATCTTGTTCTGCGTGGTTCCCGGGTTTGGCAAAGGTCTGCCCTCACAGGTGCTGGGCAAGCTTTTCCAATGTGTAACGATAGTCACCAAACTTAGGCAGGAAGGAATGTATTTAACCTTCACCGAAATGATCTGCAGGTCTGTGACTGGATGCTCATTTTGGTCCTGCGTGCACAATTTCAAGTAGGGCTGAGAGCAATGTCCTGGCAGTATCGTTCTATTCTGTCATATCAGGTTCCTCTCAAAGCCCTGTCCAGCACAATCACAAAGTCTGGAAATCCTAAAACAACCCATGTTGTCAAATGGGTTGCTCAAATGTTATTTACCAACAATAATCTAAATGTAGCACTTAAACACCGGTATTTTTTTAAAATACAGTGAAAGTAAATGCAAACTACAAAAGATCCTATATTAAATTAGGTTTTAACTATGTACAGTACATGTAAAGTGTTAAGACACAATTACTTTTAACAAGTGGCACAAACTAAGAACACTGACAAATGTAAATAATTTATAAAACCCTGCCTTGATTCTAGTGAAAAAGGCATATGTTTGAGAAATTTGACTTTACATAAGGTTAAACTATTGTACATATTTCATGTATGTGATAAAGCAAACAGCACAGGATGGTAAAACTTAAGAAAATATAGTGGTTAGGGTTAATATTTGTTTATGATATATATGTATATATACGATTTAGTGCACAGCTGCACTTTAATACCATAAGAGTTTACATAAAGGTAACAAATTTCAAGCAGAAGGAACATAAAATAGGCCACAAATGCATGTGGACTTAAATGATAATATAAAAGTCAGGTCTGAATCTCAATGGCTCAGTGGCTTTATTGTACATTGTAATACAACTGTATCTAACGCTGATATTAATATAAAGGAGGTTTGTGGGATGGGCTGTGCTCACAATAACTCTTGTGACGACTCATTATTTCATTTCAGGGCATTTCTGCTGAGGACATGGCATCAGTGCAGCGACATTTACCCCAGGAGCTTTCGGGACAGCTAATCCATTTCAAAGCCTGTTTAATCTCTCACAAACCTTATCTGCAAATGAAAAAAAAAACAGAATAATCAGTGTCTTCATAAAGGCAGCATCCTTTGCAAGAACTGTCTAGTTTAAATTGGATGAGGAAAAATACCTGGAGCCATTTTACAGTAATACAATAAAAACACCCAACAGTTTAGATTATATTTTCAACAAAAGTTTTATGATTATCTTGCCATTCTGCTCTAGCAGAAGTAAAACTCGCAAGCATTTTTGGTGTTTTTTTGGCTTGGTTCCTGCTTTTAGCATTTGAATAAGCCATTCTGCAGGATGAGTCAGCGAAGGAGAGCTCTAGCAGGAGCTGATTTAGTGACAGTTACCAACAGAGCACCAGAGCTCGCAGCTGCCTATGATTCTAATAAAGCAGACTTCAGTGAGGCTGTCACAGCAGCGCATCATTTAAAGCATGACCACATGAGACATAATCTGCAGCAGCTCTTGTATTTCTAAGGTGGAAGAAGTAAAAATGTTTACGTGTGAAGCTGAGTGTTTATGAGAGTGCCCTTTTGTATACCAGCCTCGTTTCCAGCTACACTTGGCAGCCTCATCAGATTAAATTCTTTTAGAACAGGAGTGTGGAGCCTGCCTTCCTCTGGAGCACACACGTTGCTTCATCTAACTCTCTGTACCCCTGGTGGTACATTGTTTGGCACAATCCAAGTAAAAAGAGATGACCCAAAAATAGAAGGCACTAAGGGGATTACCTGAATTCCAGGTTTAAAGCAAGCTCTGTTTTTCTTGTACCTAGGGAACATCACTTCTGCTGCTCTTTCAGAGAGCCTATAAGGCAGCCTGCTCACTCAAGCATATTACCACTGTCTCTTCATTAAATTAGCCCCCTGCCTTTTACACTCAAGAGACTCCTCCAGGTACACAAATGCAGCCAGGAGCAATTGGAGAACGGCAACATTGTTCCTTAGCTAGTCAAATATTTATGCGCTCTCTTACGTAAGAGCCAGAAATACTCTGAGCGTTCACTACTGGATGGAAAGCAGGTGTGCCTGTCAAAGCATTTACAAACAGACGCACACAACATTACCAGGAATGCAACCCAGCAAGTGCCAGCGAGCACAGAAATCTGGCTCTTCGCGTCATGTAATGTAGCACACTAGCTGAGCACTCTGGTCCAACAGGCAAAGGACAGCAGTTAAAAATGCATGGAGTTTCCATCCTGAATTATATCAGGAAATCTGAAAGAGTTTGCACTCTGGACAGATCAAACACAAAGCATCCCATAGGATCACAGATGCATCGTCAATACCCGGAGGAATGCCATTTTTCCATTTTTTCCATTTCAATAAACTATTTTGCTGGAGTAGGCTGCAATGAATAATTTAGGGAAAAAAATCCATTTTAATAAAGACTATGATTAGTTGATTTCAGTTGGGTGTCAGGGGAGGGGGTATTTTTCAATTTAATGTATTAGGTGTTTATTGATTTAGTTAGCCTATTGAAGTAACTGTACTGTGAAAACCGTACCATGAAGCAAAGAAATTTGAGCCACATAGAAAATTGAATCTGGGAGCTTGGTCCCTCGAGCAGTGAACATCTTCATGCAGATGTGGATCATGACCTGCCCATGTCAGCCTTCATGTTTCATTCAAATGTGGACCAAATTTAGATTTTTCACAGAATTTTACTCAGAAAGTGCAGCTCAGTAGTAAATGCTCTATGCAGTGATTCATTAATGTAGTGTTACATATATTTGTACTGGGAACACTAATTCCAAAATTATATCAGTGATCTGGTTTCTGGTGTAATTAGTAAACTAATGAAGTTTACAAATGATAAGAAAATTGTGAATTAGAAAACAATTTAGATGCTGGAAAGAAAATATGGAAAGATTTAGACGGAATTCAAGACTATACAAAGAACCTGCAAATGATACTTAAACAAATGCGAGGTCTGTGATGCAGGTAATGAAAACATAGACAATAGATACAAAATGAGAAACGTGAAGCTTAAGAAGCTACCAAAGATTTTTCGTATGCACAAGACATCTGATCAAACACCGTTCTTTTTGTTTCCAGACAGATGGTTTATGAGATTTCTCATGCTCCCAGAGGGGATTGCATGAAAAGAAAGATGACACCATTTAAAAACTGATCTGTAGGTTCTGTAATTATTACTAAGAAAAATCTTTACAGAAATCTTGAAATCTAAGGGATACAGGGTGCTGCTTACCTTGACGTTTCACACATCTGGATTTTATTAAATATAATCTATTATATTAGTCTTCTGAACCCTTTGTGCAGGGCTTTTTCATTCACACATTCATGTTTTGAGAAAATATCCTGTGTAAGCATTTTTGTTAAATTTGTGAAATTATCATTCTTTTTTTTCAGTAAATACTCTTATGTCCAGCAGGAGAAGACTGAAGTGATTTTTTTAAAAAATATTGCTGTTTATTCTCATCACAGGCTTATAAGGCACCAGCTATTTTTAAAACTCCAAAAAACGTTCTACCTTTCAACTCACAGACACACCCCTACCCCCAGCATTTCACTCGTCACCTGCATTTAATATGTCTTGACGCCTCAGCAGAAAGTCTTTTGGAGGATTAAGTCCAATCACACTATCTCCTGTGTAGTTTGTACTATACACAGCATATGCCCCTGATGCCTGAGCTTCTTCCATGGGAACAACTTGGCCTGTGCTGTCACGGATGTGCCCAGCAGCTGCTGGAGTGGCCTGTAGAGGCTGGAGGCAGGTTTTCCTTAGGAATCTCTCTGGCAGGGGTAGACATGTCAGGTGATACTTCTGTAAGGTCAGACGCCACCCCCATAGAGAAACAGCTGCACTCATCCGAAGAAGCCTGTGACAGGTCTGGTTAACTGGCGGACTTCACAGATTCTGATTGTTCTGACTGTACTCAGTGAAAAAGAAAAAAGATACATATGAAATAACCCCATAGCAGATTTTGGGGGCTACTAGATGATCAGTCCCAGCATGTCTTCCAGCCACGTCTTTAAGAATCCTAGAATTCTACAGTATCTTCCGCAACTTGGATGTGGATTTTTTTGCAGACCTCTATGACTCTTTTGTCCTCATTATGATGTGCTCACAAAAATAATTCTTAATTTGAAATTAACAATACCTCGACAATACAATGAATCAATGCAGTGCCACGAAACAAAAAAGAAAAACACCTGAATTATAACAAGAGAAACAACATAACACAAACATATGTTTAGCACAATATATTAATTCTATATATTAATATATTAATTCTAATATATTGTACAGTATACTGTATGAGCAATTATAACACTCAAATTGGGGTATTATAAAATACAGTATAAGCAATTTATGTTACAGTTGTACTATAGTATATTCCCTTTTGACTTGTGTTGTTTGCACACTATACTATGAGATATTTATCACAATATTGTGGAATATTTATAAGTTTCATGAGGCATGCTGGCATGATATAAGATCAAGGAAGCATGCTCTGCCGCCCATGCTTCAACGTTTTTTTAAGGCGTGTCCGGATACATCTTTAGCAGCTAAATAATTCCATAGTGCAACAGATGGAAAAAAGTGTCACTCGAGCAGAGGCCAGAACCATTCCAAGCAACAGTGGACATTTTCAAAACATCTTGGCTATGGCTGTAAAAATGAAAATAAACTACAGTATACAGATATGGCCAGTGCGAGGTGATGTTGGAATGGCTGGTTGGTGTTGATCATTTGTGGAGGCCCAGGACATTCGCATAAGGCAGGGGTGGGAGGTTTTCCAGGGGAAGATGATACCCCTCCCTAACTTCAGACTATTTTCAAGCCACCATACTGCAGACACTGCCAAGTGATACATAGGCACTCCTTGCAGTTATGTTCAGGAATACTTCCAAATACTTTGCTTAATGAAAGTAAAATACAAATTTTAGCTAATGGAGACTGATGTTCTCAGATGCTGGAAATTAGAGCATATTGTGAAAAGCAAATAGCCACCACAGAGCTTTTCCACCCAGATACGTCAGTGCTTTTTAGAATTGTGCTGGTACTCTTTATGAGAAGAGATACATTTAGAGAACAAGAGATTTGTAACAGCTGCACTGGGAATCTTCAGATTTGCATATTAACATGGGACCTTAAACAGATATTTTAAAAAACAGATGGTAATATAATGAACAAACATGACTGGAACAGCAAGGTACTGTTCTATATGGTATTTTTTTGTTTTTTTGTTTTCCTGGAACTTAAGATTTAACTGCAATGTGTAATTCAGGGGGAGAAAAAGCATCCACACAATAGCTAATAAAAAGAGCTGCAGTTTTGGGCAGAATATTTCATTGCTGTGCAACTAAACAAATTTTGAAAATGAAATATTCAACAAAATTATTATTGAGCACTGATTTTTTTTTACTCCAAAGTTTAAATACAGACTCACTGGGAACCATACTAGAGAATGAGTGAAAATGGGTCCAGAGTGCTCATACAATCAAACGGCAGGTGTAAAATGTAGAAACAGGAGATTCTGTTGCTTTAAAACACTGATCGCTGATACTTGCAGGTAGTGGGTGTGACTGATCACCATGGAAAAGTGTCTTTTGGCATTGCACAGCAATAAGCCATGGGGGGGGGGAGAAGAAAACTAAAAACACAGGCCAAAGTAAAATCCCTTTGGCACAATTTGGGTATTCGAACACAATTAAGGGAAACCAATTAAAATCTGCACTCTTTCTCATTATTTTCTGAAACATGGTCAGAGTTTCCTTAAACATCCTTAATGCTTTTATTTCACATTGAAACTTCTGTCAGCACTTATGTTCTGTCAGAAAGGCAATAGCTACATTCTCTGTATCTGCCCCATACCTATTCACTCTCAACGTGTATTAGTTTAAAAGGCAGATTAACACTTTATGTGTCTGGGGTAGATTAAGTCAAAGCAGATTAATCAGTGGTACAAATTATTCCCTCTATAGAAGCAAACCAGCATGGAAGGGGGGAGAATCTAAAGCTAATGTGTAAGAGGGATACATACAGTATGTAGAACCCAAGGGCAAAACAAAAGTCCAGGTAATTAAATGCTTCTGTCTAAATGCCAGGTCTATTATGATCAAAGGAACAAGTATAGGTTTATTCCCAGTGTTTCAGATGTGGAGCCTTCTTCCACTCATGTGGAAGATAGTCGGGGTTTAGTACAACAACTCAATTTTCCTTTGAGCAATGGAAATGCTTAACATCACAGTAAATCACAATGTAAAGGAATGACTAGAGAATAATTCATTAATATAACATGACACATTGAGCTCTCCAGTTAGATGATGAGATTTTAAGAATGCGTTCCCTATATATCGAGACATGGTTTGGAAGGCTACCATACAAGAAACTGTAGCCATGAAACTGCATGAAACACGAAACTGCATGATATCTGAATTAAAATATCCTAGCTACATCACATTCAAGAATGAAGTGGCAAAGATTGTTTAATAAGGGAAATGTGGTAGTAGGGAGCAAGCTCCTAAGCTATATTGTAGAAGTACTGTAGATACCCTAATGTCTTCCAAGAAATGAATAGATGATATTCTTGCATCAATTAGCTTCTAAGTACCAAACGAGCTCATAATGTCATGTATCTGGCCCCACTCCCATAAGAGTAAAGGGAAGATAGATTCTGAATGGTCACTGTGTTGTTTCATTAAGAGAACTGTTAAAACCAAGAGACACTGCATCACTCATATAACGATGATAGCTTGAATATTTGCTTTTGATTACGCAAAATGGAATGGAGAGCTGCTAGTTATAAATACTCCGAGGGGGAAGGCACATGAAAGGCACAGAGAGGAAAAAAAATTATCTCACCCAAGGTGATTATTCCGAAAGACCGTCACATCTAATCTTAGCACAGTAACGGCTTAATGGATAATCAGCCTGTAGATGCACAGTGACCTGGCACTTTGATAGGTCAAACAGTTATTAAAAGATGTAGCAAGATTTTATCATAAATATTAGAAGGTAATTTATCAGATGGTGCTGTAGCTTATAATAAAAGCTGGGTTTATAAATGCTTTCAGGGGCAAACCTGTTTGCCTCCTTAATTAATGGAGACACAAAGGAGCAATGGAAGTTAAGACCAGTGCAGACTGTTCCAGTTGATTGTGCCGCCTTTGGAAAAGGTTAATGTCATTTTCTGATTGAGTTCTCAATATATTCAACAGCCAATAAGCAAAAGCAAAGCAGAGGCCTCAGGCACGCATGTGTTCACAATACAGTTTGATAAAGCATAATACTGCAGTGTGTTTGTCACTGCTGTTCTTATGTTCCCTACAAGTGAAAAGTGAGAAGCTACCTGTATACATTGATACAGGAGTGCATAGGGAAGCTGCACCCCCAGTAGGCTTAAGACATAATTGGTCTACCACTAAGGACTGGTGGCCCTTCCTCCACCAAGATACCCCAAAAAGAGAAACTGATGAGCTTCAATTCTAGAATCTTGAATGAAAAGTGATGATGTCCTGATCTCTACCTTTTGAAAATGACACACCATCAAGAGGGGGTAAAAATGGAACCACAGCCCCCCCAACACACACATGCACGTTCAGGCACACTTATGCAAGGGTGCTTGACATCTAGAAAATGACTTATTGCCACCCACTCCAAAAAAACCGAGGACATTGGTCCTGTTTTGTTTTTTTCAGCTCAAAGAGTTACAAATACAACAGAAACACTGTACACTTCTCCTGTACACATTCATTTGCACTTTTCTTTAGAAATAGTAGAGATGTTTTCACATTTGCTCATCACAGGATTGATTCAGGAGGCCAAGCTACTATATATTAAGAGTGCTCATCATTAAGTGAGCATCTGGTAGGCCAAGTCAGGTGGTCCCTAAAATCGTTGTTAGTACATACAGTACACACTATACTGTATATTTCCCTGTTTCCAGATATTGTGTTAGTTGTCTACATTTTTTAGTTAGAGCCTCCAGCCCAAAGTATCTCCTCTTGGTTCCTTAATTTCTCATAATGAGGAGGAGTGTAAAACTACACCTCGGATGGCCAGAACACTAGTACTACAGACAACCCGAAGCCTACAAAATAAACCAAATGTAAGCAAGGCACCAGAAAGAAAGGAAACACCCACTGGTAATGTTTTCTTGCAGGTGGCATTTAATATTTTTAAAATGCAAATGATACCCTTATTACTTTGTGAAAATACACCACAGACAGTTTGCAGCTGAGGTGTTGTTACTTTACTTGTGGTGTGCACCACACTTTGCTACACAAATGTTTCACCCTCTTTGTGTCAATTCACCAATTGAATCAAGGGGACACACCCCAGAAACCTAAAGAAATTTAAGGACACTGAAATTAACAAATTGATTGTCATGGGATAAAGGTCTATATAGCCAAGTTTTTGGTTTAATGCCTCATCTGATGGACAGAACCACCTACAACACAATGTCCCTGGTCTCCACATACTGGAACATTGGACCAGAGGGAAAAATGTCATCTACTGGTGCACCAACAGCACTTACAAAAGCATTTTGGTTTCCCTTATGGAACTCCTATCCAAAAAGTAAACAGACCCAATCATGATACATGTGGTCTATTTAATTCTTGTGTGAGAGAAATAAAAACAATTCCAGTTCTGGAGTTGTGGGACCTTAAATTTCCAAATAAGAACCTACAATGAATTAATATTCACCATATCATGTACAGTGCTTTACAATCACTTTACCACAATTTCGCCACAGTAAACATTTTTCATTGTTAGTCATTTTGCTGGACACTAAGAACATTCACAAGGCATGTGGTCTTTGCAGAACAGAAATCTGTTTTTAACAAAGGAATGTAATGAGCTGATGATTTCTAATAAATTTCATTATTTCTATGGGTTATGAAATATAAAGTTAAGTTGAATACATAAAGGCATGGTATTTACAAGCAGCAGTCAGGGCACTGTAATCTAGTCCAGAAGATTATGGATTGAAATTCTGAGTGGAATGCAACTGTTGGACCCTTGAGAAATTGTTTCAGTTAATGCACTACACAATACATGGATCTGTAGGTCATCACTGTTCTTAAGTGACAAGAACAATAATGCTGTCAATTTAATTGACATCAAAATAAAACGAGATTTGCTTCAGAACGATCTTCATTTCATCAGTGACAACCCTGGAGTGGAGAAACTGAATTTTTTTGAGTACTGCTGTATTAAGCATTAATATTTATTGAGTAACACAATGTATTTTTGTGGTATACAGTACATGTTGTACTGTATAACAATGGTTTTACCATTGTTATACAAACACGTACCTGGAAGAAACCAACAAATAGTATATAAATATAATATAAAACAACAAAATACAACTATAACAGCAAAAACCTTTGAAAGACATAACATAAGATTATCTTGGAGCAGATTTGCCTTATTTGTAAGACATTTGTCCTCTGTTGCATTAATTTAAGAATGCACTTTATATTACCACAAAACATACAGTACAGTAGAATGTAAAGGACTAAAATTGATTCAAACAACCCAGCATACTTAGAAGAGTTTTTAAAGGCATGTAATGCTTTTTACATTAAGTTAAGTCTCACGCTAGCATTGTATGACATGAAGTAATCTGAAACACTGAAGCTATTATAAACACTTCCTAGTCAGAAGATTTGCACCTCCATGCTTGGGCTTGTCAACTCTGCTTCTGAGACTCAGTTACTGAGCAGCTTCCCACCTAACTTAAAACACTAAATACTAGCCTGTTCATCTCCAAACACCCATTCCTTATTTTTCTTTTGTGTGTTAGCAAGAAATGACCCGCAGTCCATTGTGCTGAATATTTTACGGTGAACTATTTTTTATAGAAAGCCTTTATATACAGTATATGACTCCTGTCTTCAGAATTGAACAGCTTAAGTATGGCATGATTCTCTTGATATCATGATTTGGTTAGACTACTTGCAATTCAATACAGATGTTAAACATGAACATGTGTTCAATGTTTTAATCCTGTCACTTAGAATAGAAACATTTCCAGATCCCCAAAAAATTGAAATATGGCCAAAACACCAAATTGACATATCCCACACTTTTTTTAATTGATTGCTATGTGAAGTGTCAGACTTTCATTTAATAAAGTTCAAAAAGTGAGTTCTACATAAAAACAAGCAATTGTTTTTATTTTGTTTACTAGGGCCGTTGAGTGTCATCACACTCCCACTAGAAAATGATTAGCTCCGGATCAATGGGAGATAGTGGCAAGTCTTACATGAGCACTAATGATGCAACTTTCTAAGCCATCACTTTGCAATGGATGCTTAAAACCCTGACCCGAATCCCCACTACGTTTGCCTTTGGGTCAGGGAAGAGGGCCTCTGAATACTAAGTGCCTATTCTTAGCTGTTCCCCTGCTTAACAGGAGCTATTAATAAAGCAGAAAATCTGCACTGAAGCCCTACTGACTGCAAATCCTCTCACTAGTCATCAATTCCATGGTTTAGTGCCCAGTGAAAACTCATATCAGACTGGAGGATATTGGCCTGGGTGTCAGCGAACACTGTGCATTGATATTATGTCTGTTCATGTCGTACAATCAGTTACTCTTTAGTCTTAGTGAAGGTCTACTTTAGTATTAGCCTGGTTCTCCTTGTGAAGGTCTGATCTTTCTATAAGATCTTTTTTTTTAATCAGATCCACTTCAGTTATGAAATTTACTTATAGGGAATATTTTAATGTTGCCATTAGTGTGCAAATAGCATAAGGCAGTATTGATTTCTTTAAGCTTGCCAGGAGAGCTGGAGTTTTGCACCACTATTACACAGGAAAACAAGGCTTGAAACGAATACATACTGTAGCTCCATGCCCCTGCCTGGATTTGATCACAGTCAGCCATACAGTATATACAGGGCTCAGAGCATACAGTACATGACTCTCCTCCCTAGACAGTCAGGTCCCTTGCCACAGGAGAAGTGCACACTGTCTAGGCCATTAGGGGGTGCTGTACCTTATGTAACAGTCTTACTTAGCCTTGCTATACTGTATTGTACATAATGTATATCTCATATATTGTACAGTAAGTTATGTTTTAGCAATATTTTTTTAAACTTTACTTTAACTTTTATATATCACCTTTCATCTCAAAGTCCATGGTTATTAAATACAGTAGGGGGTATCCACTTCAATCCATCCCTGAACCACCAACCACCACTAAACAACAAACCAGGTAGAGAGGTGAAAAAATGCTTCACCAATTGAATCAAGGGGACACAAGCCAGAAACCTAAAGAAATTTAAAGACACTGAAATTAACAAATTGATTGTCATGGGATAAAGGTCTATATAGCCAAGTTTTTGGTTTAATGCCTCATCTGAAGGACAGAACCACCTACAACACAATGTCCCTGGTCTCCACATACTGGAACATTGGACCAGAAATGTCATCTACTGGTGCACCAACAGCACTTACAAAAGCATTTTGGTTTCCCTTATGGAACTCCTATCCAAACAGTAAACAGACCCAATCATGATACACATGGTCTATTTAATTCTTGTGTGAGAAAAAAAAAAACAATTCCAGTCCTGGAGTTCTGTGACCTTAATTAAATTTCCAAATAAGAACCTACAATGAATAAATATTCACCATATTTCAGTTCAACTTTCCATACCACCATAGACATTGTAACAAAACACATTTGAATTCTTAAATCATGTAGGACAACATCTAGTTGGAAGTTGAATTGTTCTGCAGCCCATTCCTTCAATGATTGAAGCCTCTTAACAATACATCCTAATTCCTCTTTGGGGGTACAGGATAATATTCAGTTCTAACCTGGCGACACTCTCCATGTGAAAATTCAGAGGTAAAATAAGCTGTACAAAGTAGGTTTTAATCATTGTCCGGTTAATACAGTAATCAACTTAAACCTCACTGTAAAATGTGTTAGGCTTCCTACAATTGATCCAAAACTAAAATTTTAGGGAATTAAACATTACTTTTCATTATCCTGCATTATAGTTAAAAGTTACAACAGTTACACACAAAACAATTAAGACTGGGGTTACTTGGGCAATGGCTCCTGTACTGAAAGGGAAGAACAAGAACTTTGCAGACTTGAACAAGTCCATGTGCAAGTCCATGTTTTGTTTCCATAACACAAAGACTAGAGAGATATTACTTAAATGTCTCCTTTTAACAGTGCTCCATGTAAGGAGAAGAAAGTGTTTATCGGTCAAGCAGTTGTCTGGCAGTAACAGTGATTATGACAGGTACTGACAGTTTGTAATAGTTCACTTTTTGGCACCATTCCTAGACCTTTGCCTAGAAGGTGTGTTTACTCTTGTTTTCTTTCAGGCCAACTTTCCTTTATTAAATGGGCATTATCTCCAGCTCAGAAAGTGTAGTGCAAATTCTGTGACTGCTTTGGGCATTGAAACATAGTAAGTAGTAAATCTGAGCAAATGCTGAGTCTTCTTGGCACCTGTGAATTAGCCCCAGCCTTAACAGGATTGCACAGAGACACAGAAGGGAATGGAAAATGAATGAGCTCAATAAGTGGTCTTCTCCCTACAGCCCAGTTCTTGCACATTTCTGTGCTATGCATATACAGTATAAAATACAGTAAATGTAGGAATTTATGCTTCCTTTGGTTTTACCTGTACTTCATTTTCCTTAATTTGCAAAAACAAATATATTTGTTTGGTAGGAGTTTTGGTACCAAAACCCACAGTCTGACTACAGAGAACCTACAGTACAAGAAACAGACTGCATCTGTTTCTCAAGATTCCTCAGGCCCTCTTCAAAGCCATCAATCTTTGACTCCTATTTTTGTCTGGATCTTCATAGGTGGTCAACTGTGTGGTACGTTTGTGATGTAACTGTGTAAGTCATGTTGGAATTCCAGAGAAGGGCAGGTGAAAGGATTTGTAAGAAAATCAATTTACTTACAGCTCCACCCAAAATAAAAACATTCACACATTACTTCAATTTCTCAATCTGTGTCCTGAAGCAGAAGCTGCCCAAAATGCTAGAAGAGAAAAAAAACAGTATGACTTCTATTAAGTGATCAGGAAAAAAGGGAACAATCTAGTTTGGGAGAGTTACTGTCTAGCCATGTAATGCAAAATGCATTCTGTACCTCTTTAAAAAATGGTCAAAACTAACTACTGTATAATTTTTAAAAATGTCCAACAATTTCTGTGAAACTGCAGATCTCGCCTTCCTTTATATGTCTTGACGTCAACTAATTAAAAATATCGAATGTTGTAAAGTGAGGTTAAGTCCAAGAGTTCTGGCAATTCATTTTTTGGTGGGGCTTTAATACAGTAATGCTTTTCCAATGGACGTTCTCTTACATTCTCAAAGTGCTTTCTTGCAATTTTTTTTAAGTAGGACGTTGGTTAAGTACATTAGTTCTGTACTTTGATACATGGAAATGTAAAAGTGAAAATGTATTTACTGTAGGTGCTCTCTCTTTTTCCCCTTTAGCTAAGCTATATTAAGCTATTACCAAAGTCTGGTGAGGGAACTTCATCATATTAGCAGTTTGTTAATCTTGGGAATGAATTTCATATAGTTCCTAGAGCTCATGAAAATTTAGTTAGACAGTTAACTGCACCCACATGTTTCCAGGATCACGTGTTGCGCTACTTGTGAGTGGTTTGGTTTCAGGCCTATGATCTTGTTATTGTGGTTGTGGTGCAGTTCAGGCACTCAGACAGGACTGCTACTTTTCAGAGCTGGGTTGTAAAAACTTTGAGTCTCACTGAGTCTCCATGGCTTAAAAAAGAGCTCTGCTTTCTCCCCAACCCCTGAGATTCAAGGGGTCAGTAAAACCTGCCAGCAAATTAAAGTGAAACTTTATAGCTTTTACTAGAAACTCTCCCCAGCTTCACTCTTAACAGACAATGTGACTTTTCTGTCTAGCTCAGAGGTGTTGAATTTCATTAACACCGAGTTAAAATAATATCATTTTAGTGAGCAATTCTATCCAAAGCAAGTTACACACAATACAGTAGGTGATCCCCTACAGTACTTCAGGCTGAAAGACAACAGGATTTTAGTTCACCGTGTCTACAAGATGGAGGAAAATAATTTCAGTAACTCACAAAAGGTGATGCCTGTTGAGCCAGTAGTAAAGAATTGGGAATATTCAAGCCTTTGTACTTTAGTACGGGACTATATGGCAGTCCATGATCGTGAGTTTTGATGTAATATGCTTTCCAAAAACGAATTATGGACCTTTAGGCAAGTCTGGTAAAAAGTTACTACTGCAGACCAACAGAAAAATGAATTATCACTGCCCGCTTCCCACAATCACTTAACTGGCTGACATGAAATCTCCAAGCTATGGAACAAATTGTACTGTAAGTTTGTTTCTTACACAGAAACTAGCACTGTCTTAAGTAAATTCATAGTTTTAAATTTCTGCCAAAGACAAAATTAATCTTTAGAGCCAAACATGAAATGTATTAATACTTTGAGTTCCTTGTAAATGTATTCACAATTAAACCCTGAACTCCTATATAAGGAGTCTCATATACCAATTTTGGTTTCATTGACAGTCAATGCTGTTAGTGAATTTTTTCTATTCTAAAAATTAAATCCTTGAACTCTCTTCTAAATAAAGAATATACTGTATATCTCCATATAAAAGAAATTCAATAGTACTTTTAATGTGCAATAGTGATCTATTTTCATTTTTCAAACAACATTTTATAATACAATGACACATTATTCCTTTTTCATTTTTCCTCTATCACCTAATCAACTTATTTTTCAAACTTAAAAAACATTGGAGTCCTTAACTAGTGCAGTAGCTTTTACCTAACCCCAAGACTTTATGATCGGTGGTCTTTTTAAAATTCTGTAGACTGAATTCACATGAGAAAAACCTGTCATTCCCTCAGTCAAGGGGGGCTGGGAAAGTATGAGACTGATTACCTTTTCTTGTTTTTCTCTGAGAACACATTTAACATTTCTGTTTCTATAGTTCTCTTTCCCTTTTTTATTCTTTTCTGAAGTTCAAACTCCTCAATAAATACAGTAACAAAATTCTCTCCCAATCTTCATATTGGTTTTGGTGGATTTGTGCTCATGGGAGATCTAAATCAGTCACCTGGGCTGTGGCCACTTGTTCTGCACTGTTAGGAGTTAAACAATCATAAGCAGGTACATAAGCATTCATCTGTAAGGCTATATTATGGTCAACCTGTGGGTTGTTTCCATATTTTGCTCATTGATTTGCGTACTTGTAAAAAATGCAAGATTCATAAGTAATTAGGAGCTGTTTTCTGCCTTTTTCAAAAAGAGTGGATCCATTTCATTTTCAGCTATCAAACCAGCTTTTATTCAAATGGTCCAAATTTGGTTCCTTATCACTGTGTCTGCTCTTTCTCACGGTTCTACCTAACTGCATTCTGCCATGTGCTACCGTCTCATTTGAAATCTTGTTAAAGGAATCCAGCTCTTGCATCAAATGTTCATATTTCACTACTTACTGTATGTTATTAGACATTTCTCTAATGGGATTCCTCTTACATTTTCTGTTGCTTGTCCAGCTTTTGCCATTATCTGTCTCTGTTTCATTGAGAAGACCAGCTGATACATCCCCATTTTCATTGGGAAAATAGAAATAACAAAGAACACACAATGTTCTACAATTCATTTGTTCATGTACAATGTTCTACTGTGCATCATTTTAATGCCTCACTGTCTCACATGCAGCTTTCAGAAGAACTCGCACCAGGGCCAATTTTCCCAGAAGCCAGCCACGTTTTCCTAGTGAGTTTTTGGACTAGAGGAGGAAACCGGAGCACCCATATGAAACCCCAGGAAACACAAGAAGAACACATGATGTCCATGCAGAAGGCACAGGAACCAAAGGAGTCCAGTGCTATGAGTCAGCAAAGCTTACCACATTTAAAATTACTGTATTTTAGTCAGAATGGCAGATATCAATGTCACACAATGAATAATAATTAACAAAAATTAAAATGACTCCCATGAACTAAACAAACTGGAACCATTTCAGAAGGATTTGCCTCTTTTATGATCAATGGAGAGCTCTGCACAGCTACAGTATACTGTATGTATGATGATAAAAATCTGAAAAGGATCTTGCAGACACCCAATGTAGATCTAGTTTTTCTTTAATACAATACATTCAAACTTAATAACTTTTAATATTCTTGAAGTGGTCCTATTACCTCATCCAGTTGATATGAAGAAACAAGCTCTAAACCATTGCCACATCTACTCTCTTTTCCTTCATAATACATCTTTCAAGACTACCTTACAACCAAATACTCATCCATCAAATTTCATCTGAAAAGTGCACACATCCAGGATTATATTCCTTCTGCATCGCTTTAATGGAAGTCCCTAAAAGCCTGTAACATCACCTGCCTTATTCCTTTAGTTCTATAAATGTCACTTGATTTTGAGTTTGATTTTTAAATTAAAATTTCATTCTCTTGTATACTATATGTGTTTGCAGGACTGAATAATTTAAAAATAGGCACTTTTTTTCCTGTATTTCTCGGTAATACTGAAAAGAGACAGTACGGCTTCAACCCATTAATGTGAATCTGTATCTCACAGCCCTATTAACATTATCCCATTATCAACATTACTATCAGAAAGTAATTAGGGCATGATCATGGAAACAAAGCACATGTAGACCTTAGATCTTAGGTTTTCTTGCATTCACAACTTTGTAACAGTACATAAAGTACATAAATAAAATGTAACATCACATTATCCCTTTGTCATTTTTCCTCTATGAACTAATCAACTTGTTTTTCAAGTAAAACAGGTAGCACCTAGCCCTTACAGATATACCATACAGATAAACACACAAAAAGTTTTTTTTTAATGTTCTTGAGAATAATAAATAAAACAACATGAAGTTAAGATCTTTTCAGCGTTTCGTAATTAACAAACCTGATACCAGAGCTAAACATTAAATATTTTCCATTTTATACCTTTGCCATAAAGAGGTTCTTTACATTGCTTTCTGCTGTTCAGTGTGCTTCTCTATACAGCTGTTTCACAGACACTGATAAATACAAATCTTGGTCTAACTAGTAAGAACATAAGTTGTGGTGATTTGACGGATAAAACCCATTTTGGTTGTTAGAAATAGTTGTTAAAAATGTTAATTTAGATAAGCAAGTCTAAAACCAGTGTTAATCAGGTCCTGTGAATCCTGTACCCAGAGTAAAAAGCTTGGATTGATCAATTAACAGGGCCGGAGATGTGAGTTGAATAAGTTACACAAAGAGTGTCTCCCCTGAGTGCATGTAGGATTCACCAAAGTCTTTATTTTTAACCTTTGCAGAAAGCTCCAATGATCAATGTGTACTCTCTGTAATTCTGCATGGTTGGCTTTGTTAGTGTGGTCTTAAAGAAGTCAAAGCAAAAAGGTGAAAAGCTACATGCATGTAGAGCAAATAAGATTCATTGAAGAAGCAGGTGGATGATTTGCATCTGGACAATCACCTAGAGAGTTGCTGTATTGGAAGAATATTCCAGAGATGGAAATGATCATTGAGCTTAAAACCTTGTTTTCTCAAAGTATGGATTCATATTAGGCGGTATTACCAGAAGTCATGGGATCATTTCATTTCTATGGAACAGTCTAATCACCCTTCCATCCATTTTCAAACCTCTTTTTCCATTTCAGGGACACGGGGGAGCCAGACACAAGGCAGGGTACACCCTGGCTGGGACTCTAGTCCACCGCAGAGCACACACAGACACAAATGCACACACTCACACCAGGACCGATTTTCCAAGAAAACAATTAACCTACTGTTATGTCTTTGAATAGTGGGAGGAATTTGGAGCACCCAGAAGAAACCAATGCAAACATAGGGAAAACATACAAACTTCATTCAGATAGCACCCCATATCCAGAATTCATCCCAGGCCCAGAGTTATGAGGCTGCAAAGCTAACCACTGCATCACTTTACAACCCATGGTCTATTTCAACCTTTAGCATTAGTATGTTAAAAGAAAATGTGGAGCTTACTTGTTTATTGCCAAGCAGAAACTCAGACTATTCGTGGCCTGTGAAATGAAACTTTTCCATTGAAGTGTTTTTTCACTTGAAAAAAATCTAATCTGGCCCTCAGGTGCTCCAGGTAAATGCAGTAAAAGCAGTAACGTCATTTCTGTGCAGCTTTTTGTTTTAGAAGCAAAATCACCACCCCTCCACCAGCACCGCCGCCTGTCATCTCTCAGTATATCTTGCTTAAGAGCCTCACAGATAAAGTTACAAAAGGTGCAGCCGAGACTGAAAACCTCTACCTGTCTCCTTTTACTTTCATAGACTGATGTCATTACTCAATCGTATTTTTTATTCTGAGAATAAAACAGTTCAGAAGGCAAAAGCCTAGGAAGATTCCCTTTTGATTGATTTCTTCAGACGTACATTGAAAAGCTCTACGGTATCTGTGAGATACACATGGAGCTGTGTTTGTAAAATAAGTCATCTCGACAATGAAGTGCCACTTGGCTGTGTTTGTGCTGCTTGGGAGCACTTTCGGCAGCATCATTACCGCAAGCTATATGGAGCTGCAAGACAGATCAGTGCTCTGGGAGGAAAACCAGTTCAATACTCAAACACTGCATGATAATATTAAGGCTTGTTCTCAGGTTTTGTCCATGTGCAGCCTGCTAACAGTTTGTACTGCTTTAATTTATTATTTTTCTCCAGGAAGGCATTGATCTCACCCACAGTGTAACATAACCACTGTGAAAGAGCAACTGTAATAATAAAACAGTGATTTAACATACTGTATAAGAATGCTTGAACGTCTCACAATTATTCCATGAAGTGCCAATGTGCCCTTTGATAGACTCTGGATTCGATTTGTTAAAGGTGTCTCAGCGGATTAGAACATAAGAAAGGGTAGGGCAGACAGCACATTTGGCTGTTATTTTAGATAATTGAACTGAGGATCTTATCCACTTATTTCATGAAAAAAATAATATATTGGCTTCAACAACATGGCTGGGTAGCTTTTCCTACACTCCATTATGCCTTTATGTAAAAAAGTGCCTCCTGTTCTCAGTTTTTAATACTTCCCTACATATATACTGTACATTCATCCACTTTCTAACAGTTTTTCCATTACAGGATCACAGGGGTACCAGTGCAACAGATGCAAGACAGGGTAGACCCTGGATGGGACACCAATCCATCACGTGGCAGAGAGACACAAACACAGATTATGCACACACTCACACCAGGGTCAGTTTTCTCAGAAGTCAATTTTAAATCAGTTAGTCTTTGCACTGTGGGAAGAAACAGAGCACATGGAGGAAACCCACATGCACAGGAGGAGAACATACTGTACAAACTCCATGCAGTTAGCACCCCAGGTCCAGAACTGAACCCAGGACCCCAGTGCTTCAAAGTAGCAACCCTAACTACTGTGCCACTGTGCTACCCTTTTTTAAAATACATACAATACGGTATATACACATGAAAAGCAATTTACTTCTAGAAAACACTTTGAAACAATCATCCGAAAGGGAAAGAAATCTCTGAGACTTAAAGTATAATTAACTCACAAACAGGAAAACTGTTTCATTTAAGGACCTACTTCTAAAGGTGGACAGCTGTAATTTTAGGGTAGCTGCCCCACAATAGAATCCATTTATCAATCTCATTTTAGGTGCCCCCTAAAAGAACCTGCAGGTACACAAAGATATTTTACATAAAGATAGGACACTGTCAGAAGTTGTGATATTTATCCCTGGATCATGCTGGATTACAAGTCCCATCATATTTATGGAACTAGGACAAGCTATAGTAGAACCATAGGCTTCTGATGGAGCTGCAGAAGACAGCATATCATCAGCCCGGTAGAGAACAAAATATATTTGTGGCTAAAAATAAAAAAAAAAACAGCCAGGCATTTGAAATACAGAACTTTAAATCATATTTCTGTAGTAGGTTCTTTCCCAGAATGAAAAGTGTCTTGGACTAAGTGCCTTAGAGATTAAAGATGTGCAGAGTGTGTACAGTATATATACTGTATATACAGTACTGTATATGTGAAAATTATGGAGTTCTGAATATATAAGTTCTAGAGTTCATTCTTGTTGCTGATGGACAGTTTGAGTAAAACAAAAACACTTTAGTAAGCTTTCCATTTCAAACTGGGCTTCACACTGGTAATTTGATAATGATATCCTGCTCTGTCCGTGAATCTGTTGGTGACACCTTGCTGTGACACTTATTGAAAAAGCAAAGCACCAGGAGGTCTATTCTACAATCTGGAGGTGGTGTTAGGCAAACACAGAAGCTGACTTGTCTTTTACAGACCTTGGCACATTGAGGCGTGGTCATGAGTCTGACCAGGGTATCACAGTGTAATTTAAAGGGAAAACAGAGACTATCTTCGATTCATACTTATGGTGTCTGCATCCCTAGTTTTTTTTTTCTAAATCATTTCCTTCTCAATCTGCTCTGTTGGAATCAGTCATTATTAAACTGCACAAGAGAAATTACAGCCTTTGCCTTCCATTGTGTTCATGAAAAGCTGAAAACGTCATTTGCTTTATTTTGGATGAGGTTTAAAGATAGAAACATTCTATTCAAGGAGTGCAGGGGTGGATGATGAAGAGAGAGAGGCTTCTTTTAAAAAAAGTATCTCCAAAAAGTAAAACTCAACTTAACTGCCCTAATAGTCCTCCCTCTGAAAACATGTTGAACATGTACAGTATGAACATGCCTGTTCATGCCTCTATGTTTGGAAAACCAGATATCACCTTTTCTGAATTTATTTGCAAAGGTAATCTCTTTCAAGTATTTAATAATCATAGTGATATTTGATCGATTCATCCCTCTTAGAAACAAATACTACAAGAAAAATGTAACAAGCTTCTCAAGCTTCTGTAGCTTTTCAATAGTTTTGCATTAATTGAACTGTTCTAAGAAACTGAAACATTTTAATACCATTAGCATTAAATCTTGACCTCTTATTGTGTAAGTTCAGATATGAGTAGTTAAAGCTTTATGAGTGCAGATAATAAATAGTTAAAGCTTTCTGGAAGAGGTCTTCTTAAAATATGACAATGTTTTGAACCATTATTTAAAACTGAAACAAATATTTTTAATAGTATCAAAGTTTGTTAAAATATTGATTAACATGAATAAACTGTGCCTTTGTTTTGTTAACTAGTGGCACCAGCTTCTTCTTTCAGGACATTTCTTAGAGAGTTAGCAAGAATTAACGCAACAAAAATGTGTGCAGTTGTACGAAGAGCATTTAACTGAAAAAACAAAACTGAAACCTCTCCACAGTATAACAACTATCACCTTCAATTCTAATAGTGAGTGCATATGTTTGCAAACAATCTATTAATTCATAACTAAGGCATTACTCCTTCTACCTCTGTCTTGAACATGACTTAAACACGACTTAAACACAAATGTAGCATGTTTATATGTATCTTTTCCTCTTTTTTTCAATTTAAAGAAGATATTCCTATCGCTAAACTACACCTAAACTCACTTCTCCAAACAAAACCACTGATTTCACAGTTGCAGACAACTATAGTTTTGGTGCATTCTGTACAATTTGTTCCACCACTAACCTCCTGTGTTTACTTCTGGTTGACACAGTGGCAGCTGCTTGAATTTATGATTTCAGCCTTATTATACCCTGTCTGACCTCTGACATCTAACATGCCCTCTGTGCCCCTCACAAAAGCTTCAGATCTTCAATTGTTTACAAATATAATAAATACGTCACATGTAGATTGCACCACACTTACTTAAAACCATGGTTCCAGAAAAACACAGTATGAGCTAAGGCAAATTCTCTTGATAGATGCTATCAAACGCTTTTCTTAAATTCACACTGAAAGAGAAAGAACGAATGCGTGTATTTTGGTTCAGTAAAGTAACTCTTTCAATATGAATATCAAAATATTTGTTCTGGAAAAACAGATGTTTTGGAATTGCTTTAAACTTATTTCTGATTATACAAATAGTTGTTGTAAAGAATTATTACAAATTAGCATATATTTATTAATTATTAAAAGCTGTAAAACAAATGAATGTGGAAAAGCAGTACACCCCACAGTTTTAGAAATCTTGCAATAAATGTAAAGAGTATAAAAACAGGGAAACAAGTTGCCTAATGGAGTATCGAACACCTGAGAAGCTATCTTACCAGGTGTTGGTCCTTTTATTTAAGTTGCTACATCAACAAATACGGGGAAACAGCTGTTACAGTCATGTCACATCAAGCTGACAGAGACTAAAAGGCCACCTGTCCTCGAGTGTCACAGCCCTTCCACGTCAGAGCAGATAAAAGCTGTGAGGGCCCCCAACATTAATGACCAACGCTCACTCCACCAGGAGGGACCCTTCCTCCCCTCTTGCCTCTCCAATTACCCTTTAAAGTGACCCTCCCCTCCCTCCAGTCTGTTAAAGAGCCTGATGCACTGAGGGTCGTCTGGGTGACGACCCCCTGGGATTGACCTGGTCCACTCGGACAGCCACTCGTTGTAATGCTAATTTGTCAAAGGTTGCAGCAACCTGCTTTACGAATACTATGAAACTGTCACGCAGTGTAAAAAAAAAGGAAAAGGGGTGTTTAGGACTCCCAAAATGTGCAAAACTGTGGCTGAAGTAGATTATTCCAACAATATGTCCAACAATATGAGCTCTGTCTGGTAATTTCTGGCTAGGTAGCTACTATACACAGTAACAATATCTACAGTAGTAACAGAGTAATATCTACATTATTACAAAATCTTAATACAGGGTCTTTTAATACAAAGGTGTACTTCAAGGTAAATTATGGTATTTGCCAAGTCATGAAAATAGAGAATTTTTGCATCTGTACTGAAGTGTGACATAAGGTATATTAATTAAAGTTTTGAACAATAGCAACTATACAGTAACAGACAAGATATTTTTGGAATACATACAGCAAAGTAGACAAGGAGTGCCAAATAGTGAGTTACTTGTGGCATGTTTGGTTAAAGAATATTAAACATTTGTTTATGTATCAGTACATACCCTCAGACAATTTTAGTGACTGTTGCATTACACTATAACATATATAATATTCTGTGGCATGAAAAGTTAAAGCTTCTGTTATAATGAACATATAGAGGAATTCAAAGCCCAGTCCATCATCATGTTGTTTCTGAGCTGAATTGTTTCTTTGTTCCCAGTATAAAGCTTCCCTTTTACCCAATTCTCTGTTGCCTTAGCACTCACTACTGAAATGGCAAACAGTTTCAACTTAGGAAATGAAAAAGTCTCATTAGATTGAGGAGAGATGGTACAAAATAGTCTTCCTGACACATTCTTGTCCTCAGACTAGGAAGTACACCAAGAGACGTGACATGATCACAATTGCCTCATTTCAGCAGAGCAAGAGCACAGTGTCAGCCTTTGTGAGAAAGCATGTATGGGAAGACAATCAAGGTTTTGCCTGAATGGGATGTGTTGTAGGGGAAAAAGGGCTGGTATCAGAGTCTTCTAAAAGCAGAGACAGGGCAGGTCAGGAGACATATAGGGTCCTAACCTATCTCAAATCAGTCTCAATTGAGGTAGACAATTCAAGCATCTGTATCTGTGCCCTTACTGGGAGGTCAAGGGAAAATAGTTTGAGGGATTTCATTACTTAGGGACCAAGTTGTTGACTTTTTTAACTGAATGCATCTTCCGTTTTGCAGGGCTCAAAGTACCCCAAGATTCTCTTAACAGCAATGGCTAGGGATGACTAACAATGGCACTCTGAAGAGCAATCATCACCTCTGCCTCACCAAACAGCTCAACACACTGACCATCTAAACAGATGAGGGAAAATGAGAGACTCTTACCTCTGCAGCTCACAGAATGGATGTAGGTCAGAGGCAACTTAAGCAGGGTGGATTTTATTACTCTGTGTCAGATGTGTCCATGATGTCAGGGTCATCACCCTCACTCTTAAAACAACACTGAGTAATCTTGTATATTTTTGGAAACATTGCTTAGCATCTAATCTGGCCCAGACTTCATGAAAGGGCCTCTTCGTACTAACCCAGGGTATTGTTTCAGATTTTCCTGTAGCAACTGCTAGACCAACCAGTTCAAATGTATTTATTCTAGTGTCAACAATTCTTTTCCTCTTAGGAGAAGCGAGCAGTACCTAATTTTCCCCATGCAGTACAGGTATTCCACCCTTGCCTTCTTTTCATCTCAGTCTTCAAAGATGCAGGCTACACCACAAACTAGACAGCAAAATGATTTACCAAGGGCTTTACCGTTACAGAACTACAGGGTAATTGGACAGATTATCTTTAGAATAACCTGACAAGGCATGTTATTGTCTGCAACCTGTTACCAGGGTGTGGCTGTTAAGTTACTGTATGTCTTTTAGTCATCAGAGCTCTTGGAATTTAGAAGAATGCCATCAGTTATTATTTCTATCACTTCTATCCACGTGGCTTCTCACAGAGATGCTTGACAACATTGCTGGGTGAAGATTTGTGTTTCTGAGGCCTGTACTGCCTGTCACTGGTTACTCCATTTAAAAAAGTAGGGCTAGTTTCAGAATTAGTCGTGTTTGTTTCCACATTAATTAGCTTTTGTGATGCAAGTGTCAGAAATAGCTGTATATAATTTTACAGCTGCCTGTAATTTTTTACCTGCCTCATGTAAAATGTGACTCCGTGCATGTCAACAAACCTGTTAGTACTGTATACAGTGGCTACTCAGCACTGGATAAGTTCAAGTCATGCCAATGCATCATAGGTTTTATTAACAACATTACAAAACCAAATATCAGTAGTCATATACAGCATCAGCGACCTCCATAAAATTATCCTCTATGAGCCTGTGTACTTTTTCCACACAATTCACACATGGATCCAGATAATTCTCAAAAATGAAAGTGCATACTGTATATGTCTCCCTAAAACACATATATGCTTGTGAGCACACAATTATTGTATATCACTGATTCTGGGTCTGGCCAGCATTGGGTGCTTCTATTATTGCAGCATACACTTGTGAGAAGATTAAGCCATCTTAGTGATAGAACTCCCTAGGCCTCCCAATAACAGGAATGCAGTATGGTTGGGAACTGAACTGGCTCAGAGTCCTGGCTGTAGATGAGCTGAACATACAATGTCCCAGTCACTAGGCCTGAGACTGGTCAGTGTGACAGTCAATTATCTGTGTTCTGTGTTTTTATTATTTTTTTAAAATTGGAAACTTTCAGCTACGGAAAAGACAAGAACAACAGACAAGGTGGCCAATTTAAACCCTGAGCCAGGCCTCTACTGTCTATACTTGCAAAGTCATGACAAAATGTTTAATGGGACAGAATTCCAGGTGGAAATTGGCTCTGACAAATACCATCCTTGTCAAGTAGAAGTCTTGGCAGCAGGTCTTAAGGTTTGTGAGAATACGGAACAAACTATTTAGCTATGTTGTCTGGCTTCTTTTACGAAAAGGATGGAAGAGAGAGGTCAATTGGATCAACTAACTAATAAATTCTCATTTGTAACTTTATGTTCTTATTCTCTATACAAGAACACACATTAAATATAAAGTTGATCTAAGAGTATACTGTTATCCTTAAACAATATACTTTAGACTTTCTCAAAATGTCTGGTTGAGACCTCGATTGCACATCTTTAAGATTACAATAAAATTGGCATGGTGTTATACAGTTGTATGTTTGCTTTATGGTAAGACATCCAAATTTGTAGGTGTGCAACTGCCTCCCAGTATAAAACAGGAAAGAAAAAAATTGAATGCAAATTCTGTTCTTACTGTCTGCCTACATTTTACACAGAGGCTTTCCCTGTGATTAATATTTGAAGGCCATGAAACACAACTCTTTGTCTGTATGGAAATATAAGGCAAACAAAGGACCCTGTCCTACTTTCCAGCAAAACCCTCTCTGCACCTGCTTTTGTATAAAAACTGAAATAAAACAAAAAACGTTTCATTTCCTCCCCTCCTGTTTTGATGTCCTCCTTTCAGGGAGCTGTATCTGAAAAAGTGCAGCTTGCAGCACATGAGAAAGGGGTTCTCACTTTTGTACGCAGAGTTGTGGAAGTAAGGAACAAGTTACTCAGCTGTGGTGTGGAGGCTGATACTTTTTCAAGAAATAGTTGGATGAAACCTTGGATCCATTAATTACTAACAACCAAATCTACTGGCCAAACCCACTGGTCCTCTGTCATTTCTTATGTTCTTATCCCTCATTAGAATTAATAGCATTAATGAGACAGTGGTAATGTAAACAATTAAGATTAGAGAAGATCAACAGACCACAGGCTTGAAGTAGCTACAGTACAGTACCTCTTTAACAATAATATTTAGTCTCATTTTGTCTAATACTGTATCTTTTATCATTATTTCATATTCTACTATGCATAAGTAAGCAAGGAAGGTGTTATCTTTTAAAGCCACAAGGCACCAAAACTGTAGATAAAATGTGGAGGCTCAGTGCCATGCTATACCTTCATGATTCCTCTATCATGCCACAACAGCATTAAGACTTTATGATGAACTCTCATCTTATTATTTTGTCTCAGAAATGTACCTCAGTATCACAACCCATTTTATGCCAAGCAGTGAAAAACCATCACCTCAACCTCCAAACAATTACTGTACTTCCCAAAAGAGAAATTTATTACAATAAAGAATTTAAATATAGCTATGAAAATGCTACTTTTCTCAATCCAGTGCTTTTTTAAATGGTAGCCAGCAGGCATAGATGCATTAGCACAAACAAACAAGTCAAACAGGGCTTAATGCTTAACAGGATAATGACATTTGTGAACATGTCTTTCACTGACTCACACCTTCCCAGCTCCTAGTTACTAAGGAAAACCCATTATGCCCCGATTCTTTAACATCATAAGACAGACAAACATTTAGACACACACAATGCCACCCTCCAATTTGACTTACAGGTATACTCCTTTAGCAACAATCATAAAAGACAGGCTCCTAAAAATGTCTTTCTTTATCACTATATTCTTGCAGGTCCCCATTATACCTATTTCTCTTATTGTTGTCGTTGGAGTTGATGTGGATACCTTCCTGTGTCACAACACAGGCCTGGTAATTCCCAGTTCAAACAAATCATTTCAAAATGCTTAGCCCAGTTTGTTAGATTTTATTCCATTCAAACCTGCACAAGCCAAAACAACAAATACTGTATAGTACCCGCATCATTATCCTATGATAAGCCTTGCACTGGTCTGGCTTTAGAACTCCAAAATAACATACCGAGCCCTAGTTCTGCCCTGTTTATTATGTTTGATTTTTATTTTTCTCACACGTGACTATCTTGGCTTTCTCCTGCGAGAATAATGCCTTCTGCTGGACAAACACAACACTGCAGCCATCTGATGTTTTAATGTAACGCACACACAGCTGCTGCAGTATCATTCTGATGACACACTGGTTTTCACTTCATTTGTATGTGTTGAGAGAAAAAAGGGACCTTATTTCAAGCATCAGTCAAGCCCCCAACAATGGAAGCTAATTACAGCAATCCTTCATGTCAATTAACTAACGAGGAACATTACTCAGCATACCATAGATTTCAGTATCTGTTAAAGCACAAGACTTCAGTCGAATATCACAGAGATATGTCATGTATCACCAGAGGTACTAACAAAGCTGTTGCTACTTCTGAAATTGATTTTTTTAAAGAAGTTTAGAGTATGAATGTAATGTGAAGTGTACACTGGTGGAAGAAAAATAACTGAGCTGGAAAAAGGAAGGGAGGTCGCATGAGGCAGAAAAAGCTCAATGAGCTGTTATAAAGAAAGACAGAGAAAAAAAATCACCAGCCCAAAGGATGGCAAACAACACACTGGAAATGGAAGATTTTGTTAAAAGTGCTATCTTATTTACTCCCATATCTTTCTTCAATATAAGACAGAGATCCACTGGTACAGACCTCTCCAAGGAGCTAAACTCTTTTCAACTGTAATCCTTCTTATGTTCACGTGGCATCAGGCTTTACCATTTCCCACACAGGCCCTGCCCCTGCACCCAGACTTCGGAGTCAAGGGACAATTAATGGCCGAAACAGCATCAGCAATACTCGATCTGATCTCCTGATGGGATTAAACAAGCTCTCACTACCCTGGCACAATGTTCTACGTCCCTCATTCGATTTCTGTTCTTAGAGATGTGAGATGTAATGCATCCTGTTTCTGTTATTGTCATGAGCCTGCTGGCTGTTCTGAATGCTAGGCAGGATGTGAAGCCTAATCTCCAGGACTTCATTCTACACATTCAGCTTTAGAATGGAAGACAGACAGCCTTTTTAGTAACACTGTACAAAACAGTTTCATTCCAGGCTCATCACATGATCATCAGCTTATTGTTTGTTTTTGAACATAATAAAAGGACACACACACTCCATCTGCCAGAGCTGTTTAATAAGGTGTTATTATGCAATGGAAAGAGAGTATACTGGTTTCTGATTGGTGAGTTTGGCATAACATCAAAGAAGAATATCTATTAAACAAATATTCACACACCATAACTCCAAAGCTGACATTTGAGCATATTGTCTTCTTAAAATCCTTTTAAAATATGTTTCTTTATTGACCAAAAAAGCCCATGTATAACAAAAAGAGTACACTTAAGACCAGGGGATGTATATAGCTACATTAACAATTTCTGGGGTACTGATTCGACCAGCCTGTAGCCTTGTGTCTAACCATCCCAGATGTGATGTTACTACACTATAATGCACACCATTGTCATATTGTAGATTTGTACATTAGGGTTGAAACAATGTTTCTGTTTAAAGTACAGTCTTGAGCCTGTACTGAGTGGAGTGTTGTCTCTTTTCCCAAAATGCAAAAAATGCAAAAGTCCCTGTGAAAATTGTTTACGTTATAGTGATTTTTCTCTCTTATGTGCAACTTGTGTTTTTACCAGAGAGACAATCCTTTAAGAGTTTAAGATCAGAAATACAATTAAGTCATTAATAACAACCTCTGAAATACAAAACAACAGTCAGAATATGAATGTATTTTGTGACAGAGGAGTCTGTCACAGGAAACTGATAGCACAGAAAATACAACATTCATACACCTTCCATTGAGCGGTTGCTAGATAAGTTTCTGAGGGTGCACACTCCGGGCTTGACTAGTAACTACTATTACTTAATTTCATATACATTAATGTACATAAATGTACCTAATTTCATATAAATTTGAATACTTAAACACAGGTGAGTATAGTGGTGTGAACGGAGAGCGCTCTCAAAATGGATGTTACTCACTGTTTGTTTGGTGTCAGTACTGCCAGGAGGAGTCAGCCTACAGTGGCCTCAGAAGGCCAAACCTAACCCCACTTTTCAAGGGTTATTTAAGAAAATGGGAAAAAACACTTGGAATTAGAGAAATGGTTTGTTCCAGATGGGGAGGGGCTTACAAGCTATATAAGCTGGCTCCTCAGCCTAGGAGGGGGTTGGTTGTTTCTGGTTAGGTAGTGTAATGTCAACAGTGAGTGAGCAAGACAGGTAGATAAGGAGGATTTACCTTTATTTGAATAATTATTATTTTTTGGGGGGGGGTTGTTTTGTGGTGTGGGGGACTGGGAGCACTGTAAATAGACTGCACTTGTTTGCTTGGGTGTTTTTGCGGTTGAGCCAGTCTGAGATAAAACGGACCTACTTTGGCCTTGCTCAGGCCATTGTTTGACATATTTGTTAGACTTTTTCTTTTTCTTAATGCCTTATCAAACTTTATGGAGCTGTTAAACCCGTTTGGAAGGAGGTCAAATTGGACTTTCACACCCACTCTTACAGATAATTTTACCTGCTGAAGCCCCCTAGCCTCCCTCTCTCCTCCCCATAATGCACTCTTTTAGCTGCCTCCCTGGCTCATTCTTTGCAAGTGAGTGGGGTTGTGACACCTCTGATCTTAAATAAAATAATTATGCTTTATCCTTCTTTTTGTTTTCTCAGCACATTAGAATCTAGAATTTGACCGAACTACTGAGTAACATTTGGTGTGGTGATACTCTCTAACAGATATAGAACAGTCCAATAACTTTTATACCCCATATTTACTTGACACTGCTAAAGACTCTGGTCAAAAACATTAGTTTGTGATTTATTCACATTTTCTCATAAATTGTTTTCTCTAAGAAAATGAGATTCTGTTTGCTTCTGAACTAAAATAGCATGGAAAAAGGTGATTTGGTCCTTCGTCTATAGTGCAAATACTATAAAGGGTTTTACTATAAAGGAAGACATTTTTGGCAGCCAAACTGTGCCTGAGTACCTCAGTGTGAGTCTGAGTAATCTAAAATATTAAACAATGTGCCAGAGGGAATTAAAAATGAACTTCAATCAAAGGCACTTTTTTGTAGGAGGAAAGCATTCATGGATATAAAAGACTATAGTGATGTCACTCACAGAAGTTACATTTTTATAAATTTGCAAATGTTGATGTAGAAGAAATTTTAAAACCCGGTGAGTGCTTGTGACATTTAATTGGACAAAAAAATGAAAGATGACTTCTTTTGCTCACATTCCCATCACTGAGCTCAACTTCTCACACACACTGTTAACAGCCAGTGCTCCAGAAACTAAAATCAGCTCTAACTCATGAAGTGGAAATATATGGAAGAGTCAAGATAAAAGCATTTTTACAGTTGAAATAAAGTCAGGGTCTAGAAGACAAAGGTAAGATTTTAATAAAGTGCAAACAACTTTTAAAAAATACCTTTTGAGGGTATTTTAAGATTTTGTTTTTGGTATTTCTTTTGGAAAACTATTCTAGCAGCCGTTTGCTCAGTCTAAACAAATGTCGCCTTTAATTCCATTTTTTTTTTAAATGAAATGCTATCGCCTCTCGCAGTTAAATTCCTCTGTGCTCAACTCATGTTATTCAGTAGCAGGCTAGAAAGCACCAGAAATAACAACTTCCTATTCTCAGCAAGTGGCAGTGAAAGGGTTGAATTCACAGGGACAGCCTGTTTAATACTTTAGTTGGTGACTAATATCTAAAGGAAAAAAACAGCAGGTGAAGCTATCAACAGTAGCGAAAGCTGTATTATTTATAGTTTTATTTCTATAAACCATTAGGCCTTATCCAGGAAATAAAAATGGTATTAGCACCCTGTAAACATCAGAGACATTTACAAGTTTTTCATCGTCTTATAAGAGTAACTAATATTGTTTTGTAATACTTTAATTAACAGATAATATATTTTCTACATTTGTTGCATTCTATTTATTTAAGTCTTTCATCTTTACACCGGGGAGGTACAGTGGCACAGTGGTAAGGATGGCTGCTTTGCAAGCCTGGAGCCCTGGGTTCAATTTTGGACCTGGCCTGCTATCCGCATGAGTTTGTATGTTTGTGGAGGTTTCCTATGGGTACTCTAGTTTCTGCCCACAGTCCGAAGACATACTGGTAGGTCAATTGGCTTCTGGTAAAACTGATCCTGGTGTGAGAGTGTACGTGTCTGTGTCTGTGTGTGCTCTGCGATGGACTGGCATCCTCTCCAGTGTGTGCCCTGCTTACTGGCCTGGGCTCCAAGTCTGACCATGACATTGATCTGGAAGAAGTGGTTACAAGATAGATGGATCTTTACACATAGGGCCTGAGAATAATACCTATATCCATAGGTATATCCTACGTAGGTTGTACGTAGGTTGTTGGTGATGGTCACTGTGGCCCAAAGTGGCAATACATGCATTGGAAAGGACACAATCCAGAGTGACAATGTGCATACTATGTGCATCAACAATTTAGTTCAAACCTTTCACTGGCCTTTTGTACTTTTAGAGTAACTTTGTTATTAATGAAGTTTAGTTTAGGTGAGAAGACACCACTTCTGATACAGTATTTAGGCATCTTTAAGTCACTTTCGGCAGACAAAGCTTCAAAATCTAAGCACAACTATTCAAATGAAACTGTCAATTTAAAGTGTTTTAAGAAGAATCATCATCAACATCATTATCATTCTTACCACAGAACATTGCCTTTTGGAGAGGACCCATTTCATCCACCTCTGCAGCACAGCTCCCATGTGGGTGACATGGCAGTCATTCTGCATCAGCAGCCCCACTGCCCATCAGATCAGTGTAAAGAATAGAGATTATGTAGAGAATCTATAGAGATCAGATGATCCCCAACAATGCCAGGTAGTACAGCTAGTAATGAAAGTGTGTAATAAAGGTTTTCCCTGTCTTCTCACTTCATTTTCTAGCTACTGAAGTACAAAATACAAAAGTGCCCAGGAAAAAATAACAAATCCAGGTGAAACTGCATCAATCTCTTGAGCTTTTTTGCAGCCACACACATAACATCAGCATTTAGAAGTTTCAGCATTTACTGTACCTGACTGGTATCTAGTTCCACACCATCAGCATCACAGAAGCCAACAGAGGAACAAAACTACATATCAATCCAATATGCAACACCTGTGCACATGAAACTGGGAGGAATTTCCAATGGTTGAATAATTACATCTTTAAAATGAAATACATAACCAAATCTATATTATTAAATTTCCTTAAGGTCAGTGTTGCCAACATCAATGAATTGTTTATATTTAAAATGTATATTTTCAGGGATTTCAAGTTTTCTCCACTTTATAGGCTTGGTAATATAACTGTAGAAGTAAAGAGACAGCATAGTAATTACATTATATCATATATTTGGTTACAATATATTTCTGTAATCTAAATAGTGATGTAAAACATTTTCTATCTGACAAGATTCATCAAGCCCACCTTTGAAATAAGCCTGGTGAAAAGCTTAAAAATGTTGATATCACAATTCATTAAATATCTGTACAGGTCAATTTAATTCAGAAGTTTTCCTTTCATGAATAAATTCATGATTACACAGGGTTAGTCAAAATGCTGTTGACAACTTTGACAGTTTATTACAAATTAATTACATGGGTTACTGTGGCAAAAAAGGTTTCAAACAAAAGCATAAATATCAAAGCTTCATTATTTTACATAATGTTGTATTATTACTATTTCCATATACTGTACAACATACTGTAACAAATAGAAAACAGACAGTTAAGGTAAAAGGTTAATGTTCTAATTGGTGAGTATTGGAGAAATATCTAAAACTGGAGACATTTTCATAACATTATGTGGGTGAGTGAACACTGTAGACGCTGTAGAGGATCTTGAAAAGGATTTAGACAAAGTTCAAGACTGTGCAAACACCTGGTGTGGGAAGATACCAGTGTAGAGTGTTATATTCAGGTATAAAAAAAAATTACTTCTTGAGAAATTACTTGTGAAAATGTTAGTGTTTATATTGATACACAATATTTCTCTGCTGTTTTTTGTATGCAATGTGGGGGATAATAGAAAATAAAAAGGCAAAAATAATGTTATAACTTATAGTGTAGAAGTCTAGATTTAAATCAAGAGATGTTACATATGTCAACGTTGTGCAATGCTTTAGAAAGATCCCATTTAGAACAGTGTAGAAATCGTTACACAAATAGATATTAAATCCTGAATCCTTATATTAAGATATTAAAATGACTAAAAAGATATCACTGTTTTGGAATCATTCCAGAGAACAGCGTCTGGATACACTCCCAGTTTTAAGGGAGTGTCCTACTGTGACAAGATAAAACTATTTTATTAAAAAATATGGTTTTACATGTGCTCACATGAAGGCTATAGTATCTTCTTTCAGGAATGTGGAATGAAGAAATCAGTTTTCTATCTTGAGCTTCAGGTGTAGCTGCAAACAAAATAGAATTGTCAACAGAAAGACAGAAAATAATATATAAGTGTAGTACATATTTTTTCAATACATACAGTAAATGAAAAAAAAACTATAATAGTTAAACAGGTTAAAAGACACATGACAACTGAGTAAGGATGTAGAATAGAAAACTCTTTTGACTCAAAGAGCTCTGAGTGTGAGAAGCAGGCTCATTCAAGGAACGGCTGGGAGTAATTTTAGATTCACTTACAGTGGGTACAAAACTAACAAATGAGTGAGATAGGCCACAGAGACAATTCTTGGCTCTAGTCTCTCTTCTTCATTGTTTTTCTTCTTTCACTGTGTCAATTTCCAATAATTAAGTGTGGAATTAACACTTCTGTGCTACTTTTAAAAATAATTTCAGCATTACTGCCTAAAGCTTTGATAGCCTAAACCTCATAGCATAATCAGTGTTTACCAATAATATGACCTCATTACATTCCCGAAGTATGCCTGTGACATTGTGACAGCTATACTTAGCACAGGCCACCCTGTCTGCACATCGCTGCCTTCTTACAGAACATGTCTTCACTTGTCTACAGTTCAGCTGCCTATCTGGACCCTGTTATATGTATTCATCATCATCCAAATAAGGAGGGATCCTCTATTGAGGTACCATAAATGGCTTTGATTTTTTGAAGCTTCTCAAACTGGCTCCAACCTACCATTACTCCAAACGTTTATAGTCTCGTGAGAAAACAATGGAACTTGGGTCCTAATAAGCAGATTGTAGTTAAGTACATACAGGAATTACAGAGCCAAGAGTCTAATCTCCTTAATGGGGGAAAATTTTCATTTTGCCAGAAGACAAATACTTTTTCAATTAATACACCTGCAACAAGTTTAGAGTAAAGCTAAATTACTTGCTGCAAACCTTGAATTATAAAATGCAGGCAAATTATGGCTTCCAAGCTACTCTCATTGCTTGCAGTGCAGGTTAAGTCCTATAGCCAACACAATAGTAGTCAGAGCCTGGGCTGTCCCATTAGTGGTCTGTGACTGACAGACAGTGTTGAGATTTGCTCAGCTACCTGTGATCTTGCAGTGAGAGCAGCATTAGTTGTTGGACTGGCATGAACCCTCCAGTAAAGCACTGTGAAGCCTGCAATGTGACAACAGACAATGACTCAGACAAAAGCATATTTTGAAGGAAAGCTGATTCAGCTCAACTGTGCATCCCTGGTATTGCCCTATAGAGAATGATACTCACATTATGACATTAACTAGGCACTATAAAAAATCTTTGTTTTGTCATTCATGACATTTACCATGATATTAAAATACCATTAAAATGTTAATTGGATTTGCTGTTTTAGAAATATAAGACATGGATATAATAAATTTAAATCTAAAGTGAAGGTATTTAATGACTGAATAGCTACAAAGACGGGTGGCCTTTTTAGTTCTATCTTCAGATGAACCAGACCATCACCATCAAATCACAATAATTCTAATCTCTGCCTACTCTACTTCTGAGATAAACCTCAGAGAAGGTCACATTCCTCGACTGTCACCTTCTGTTGTTATCACCAATACTCTAGTATCATCATTAAATCAGCCTGCAGTCACAATTACTGCCTGTTTTTTTGCAATGTTCATCTCTCTCCTAATTCCTTTCATTGTCTTAACCAGGCTTGATCAGTTCACATTTAGTTAAGAAAAAAGCACAAAGAAGGATCTTGCCTTCAGGTTGTTGTGCTTGTCAGCATCCTTCCTTTGCAGGGACACAGTGGTGATCTCATGCTCTGCCTGTGGAATTAGATTGCCTTGGCATTTCTCCCTCAGCAGACATGTGTTTCCTCATGCTGCGTTAACCATGGTTACCTTCCTCACATATGTCTGAGCTTTCATCCCTTTGCCCAGCCTGGCCCAGATGAAAGAACCTGCTTGCAAATCCAACATTTTAACATGTGCCAATGGTGCTTTGTCCCTCAGTAACTTGAAAAAAAGTTATTTTTGCTTTAAGATCCAGAAAGGTAAAAATATGATTTTTTCCATATACATCCAATACATTTGTAAAGACGCGTTTTTGCTATTAAAAAAGTGTATTGGATTTCCAATCTGTTAAGTGTTCTTTACCATGACCTCAAGCCTTTTTTCAGTGTAAAATGTACTCCCTTTGTCCTAATACTAAGTAAACTCCATAGATTAATAGCCTCTGAATGAAAAACAAGCAAGCAATTAAACATTTTTTCTTCTGTAGTTTTACCTTCAGCAGGTACTATACTTTTACAAAAATCAACCTAGTGGTGAGCAGTTTTTTTACCATCTGTATGTATATTTAATGTATGGGCAATTGCAGCCAGTGAGAGATAAGGCAACTACTGAATATTATCAGGACGTCAGTAAACAGATTTAAAAATAATGGGTAAAATACAAGGACTAAGAAAGAATTAATGGTATAGGTTAAGAGCGTTATTATTATTCTTATTATTCTTATTCTTCTTCTTCTTCTTCTTCTTCTTCTTATTATTATTATTATTATTATAGATGATTTAGCTTCTATCCAAAGATTTGCTTTAGGTTAAGAATTCTCTAACACGGTCTGACAACTCCCAGGGGGACCATAAAAACATACAGATATTTTTCAGCCTCAAGTCTAGTATTGATACACAAGATCAAACAGCACTCATGATGGATCTTTTGAACTTATAATTAGTATATTTTACCATAAAAGGGATTTATAATACTGTATTTCTAAACTTCAACTTTTAAATTTAAGAAGGATTACTTGAAAACAATGTGCCTTTAGTCAGGAAAGGCTAAACTCCCATGGTCAATAGAAATCTAGTCAGATGATGGAATTGCTAGCCTGGTTGTGTCAGATCCCAGAAGCAAAGCAACATCAGACCTGTTAGGTAAGAGGATGGAGACCTCAAAGCAAACTAAGTTTCTCCAGTAAGTGATGGTGGTGGTTCAGTAGGTGGAATTCTATCTTGTGAATTTCCAGATTTTCCAGATTTTACAGTTACTACTACCCCAGTATGATGACTAATGGGCATAGTTCTGTCCATTAAACAAATACTGTAGTTAAGTCCTGACTAATTGGTCATTAAAGATCCCATGGTACTGACTATAAGAACCATGCTTTCATGGTTTAACTCTACTACTTTTGTATTCAGTGTGGCCACCCTAAATGTTTTACTCTGACTGTTTTTACATTCATCCTCCTTATCTGTAGCATAGTTTGGCTGCTGGTATAGAAAACTTCCCATACATCCCCCTTTTTATGTAAAAGCACCTTTTGGAATGAAATATGCCATAAAAGGCACAGACTGGTGTATCTGTGTCTATATTTATAGTCCAAAACGCTAATCACACCATTGCTTGGCCACATCCTATCTTCCTGTCTTAGACACTGGGAATGTGTAGGTTGGCTTGTTGTTTAATTGAGCAATACACCCTGAAGGCCGAAAAAAAAACAGATCTCTTACACAGGACTTTACTGCTCCCTGCAGACCAAACTTTTACACACATGTTGCATGTACATACTGTACAAAAAAAGTGTGACTGTCTCCAGTCTCTGCAACATGAAAAAATAAAAAATGAGATTTTTAAAAAGTCTTCCAAGTGTTCTGAGGGATTTAGGACAACAGTCCTTGTGCATCCAAGTCATGAATTTAAGTTTGCTCAGACATAAAGAATGTCAATATTTACACAGCTAATTCCAATATTCTCCAGGCCACAATGGAGATCAGTGCTCCAGAAGGTCAGTGTTACTGAGGTAGTAGCCATGTGATTAAACAGAGTTAAGCAGATCTAGAAAAAGAATGTCTGTACTTCTGTGAAGCTTTTAAGTACAACATTTAAAGTGTATGGCATATTTATATTCAGAAGTTAAAAACAGCACCATTTCAACATACTGTACTTTATTTGGCTTGGCAAGGAATACCAGGTAATGTCAACATAAACTGTTTCTTTCCCCAGTATACTAATGCAAACCCAGTCAGAAAAATGGCAGCAAAGTCTGAAAAACCTATGGTTTGAGCATGTTCTTTATTATAAATACTGCAGAAACCTCTGATGCCCACCCTCACCCCCAAAACTTTTAATGACATAGAAAAATAGAATGAGAGTAGACATGTCTCAAGGAGAGAGAAATGGTAAACAGTATATCCAGGCAGGGGACGCCTTGAGATGTGTAAGTGTGTGTGTGATGTGTGAGCTCGTCAAAACATACTTTCCCTGGACTGACTTGCAAACAATCACTTTTGAGTGAGTCCCTAGGAGAACACCGGGACACCTGTGACTGGACATGGCAGTGCACCTATTCAAATACTAGTGCTACAATATTAGATAAATACCTAAACCCGCTATGTGCATTAAGATTTGAAAAACAACTGGGTATCCATTTATTTTCTCTATAAGTTTTGAAATTCTCATTTCATTAGGGCTCAAGGGCATAAGAACAGTCACCTGGTTTATTTTATCTCCTTGGTTGTATCTTCACCCAAGAATCTCATTCCGCCATAAATGATCCCAAGTACTTGTATCAACAGTCAGTACTTCAGTAGGACTGACAACAAAAAGTTGTCTCCAATGAAAACTTACCATTAGCCAGTCTCTCTTAGTTTACCTGGTCTTATTACTTTGCAACTACAGTACTTTCCTGTGGTTGTTGTACAAAGCCTCTGCAGTGTGTTATCTTACAGTCTTATTTCACTTCTATGTGAAGTGCCACTCCATGCAATTTACAGACAGCCATTTTATTTTTTTTCCAAATACTGAATAATAGGGCAATACAGAATCTGGTTTGCTTTCCTATATTTTACCTTATTTTCTGCATATGCATGATTTATTCAGTGAGACTGTGACAATTGCTGTCTTTGAAAGAAAGCAGATAAGAGGTGTAGCGGCGAGGCTTATTAATAAGAAAGAATTAAGTGTTCTGAGCCTTCCCAAATGAGGCCCCATTTCTCTGTTCATCTCTGTGGTGCAGCCACAGAGAAACTATTCATGCAGGCTGATTTAAGATGTTTTCTTTTGATAAGAAAAAAGCTCCCAAAGGGGGATGCACTTAGCTAAGCCTGGCTATCATGATCAATGGTCATCCATTGGCGCCTATCTGTCTAGGGAGTGCCAGTTGGACATCTGGACTGCATTCCTAAGTGTCAGGAGTAAATGACTCATATCTCACCTTGATCAACCAATCAGGGACTGGTAGGGCCGAGTAACCCAAGTGGGACTCTGATGCCCATGGAACTTTCAGCCAATCAATGAGCTGAAGTTCCTCCAGGTAAAAAACAGGCAACACAAAGAGCCTGTGAGATTCGGGGAGATTCAGTAAGATTCAGAAGGGATTCAGTAGAATTCTGTGGACTTTTCTAAAGGGAATTCAAAGGAGAATTCCAGGGCAGGACGGCCCAGGAGCAGAAGGCTCCCAAGGGCAGGACATTCTCGCAGCACGCCTCCTGACCATCCTGAGACTCAGCCCGGACAACCACGGAACGGCCAGTGTGTCCGAGTGCCAGAACTTTCCTTTGTTCTAAGAGTCTAGAGTGGAGGTTGCCAGAGAGTAACCAGCAGCAGGCCTCGTGAACAGGTCGGAACTGTGGACAGCTGAATCACTATTCAGAACTAGCTCTTCATCAGGAACCAACCGGTCCTCTTCCTGACTTGCTGGGACCCACAGTCATCTTTTCTCTTGTGCACAAACTTTGCTAGTTAAAGCCAACAGTGAGCATCAGCAGCACACCGTCGCAAGCCGCACAGCAAAGCCTGGCACGGAGCCAGAGAGCGCGGATTGGACAGCAACAAGCCTGCAACTGTTTCTTTGTGCCCGCAGGAGATCTGAATCCCCAGAGATTGGATGAATATTCAACTTCAATGCATTACAGCTCGAGAATTCAATTGTTATCCCAACCAGTTGATACCAATTTTAATTCCTAAGAGTTATGTACTTGTTTGAGTATCTAATGTAGAAGTTATAGCCAAGTTCATTTACGAAACGGTCTTGATGAATGATATACTGAATGTATGTCCTCTTGATATATGTAACTCTTTGTAACTGACTGAATATATACCTTTTGTATTTTGATAACCCTCTCGATAAGATCTGTTAGGTTTACATGCATATTCTATGTATTAATAAATGTATCCTCGTGTATTAGTTACCTGTGTGTGCGCGTTGTTTGAGTTATGTCGCATGGTTGGATTCTAAAGCCATCAAAATAATCAACTTTGTGATTTACTGCTACAATTAATAATTTTCTCAGTAAATGCCCAAACCCTACAGAACTGGTGCCTTCAGAGAGCCACTACATTACATTTTGGCTATGATTACATATTTGGCGTCCCTGAGCTGGTTTTCTTACAGAGGATTGTAAGAACTTGGGGATCTGAAAATTGCTTGTCTGGTCAAGACAATGTTTAGACAGGCAAAACTGCCCTGTGACCGCAGATCCTGTGTGCCTGCTTAAGCAAAATAGTATAGAAATGAGTGCCAGAGGAAAAGACCCCTGTGGATAATAGATTTCTTTAGCCCCTGAAATGAAAGATGTAAGCTGAGGAAAGGGACATTTCTAAAAATATCATCACATGAAGTTGGATATAACCCTAGGCTGACATCAGTCATGCCTGATTGGTGTAGTGATGTCATTGACAGAGTGGTAGAGTAACTGCTCTCATAGAGATTGACATTTCATTGCTCACTGCTCTGCAAACAGATGACCCCGACCTCTGGCTATGCTATAAAATACACTTAGATGTTCTGGAAAATTCCTTCATGTGCCTCACATACTCCTGGGAGAGCAGCAGGAACAGTTAATGGGAGGGGGGTATGTACCTACCCTTGCTTTTCATATACAGCAGGATAAATACAGCATCCATCTTGAGTATTCCCAGAAGTTGTTTCAGGCTTGCAAGATCACCTTACTGTATATCACATAAAAACAGGAAAAAAATGTGTTTTTATCATTATTTTTCAAGATTTTATATGATCTGGTCTCCCAAAACCACAGTCTTAATTGGAGCCACAGCCTTTTAAAATGAGGATGTTATTGATTATAAGCATACATTAAAATGTTAGAATAACCCTCAAATAGTTTTGCTTTTTAACAGCAGAAACACCACACGCCCATAGGGTTAGCTCAGAGCTGGAGACTTGAGTTTGCCAGTTCACTGCAATGTCATTCAGCATCCCTTGTGAACTTTTACAGTATAATGAAAATGCAGGGATGGTGGATCTTGCTTCAATTATATTGTCTCATATAAAAAATCTTTATTCTGTGAACCAATCGATCCATACTAGAAGAGTTCGGGTTGAGTGAATCAGGCAGATATGGCTGTCCTCCTGTTCAGTAAGTATTGCTTACAACACTTTGTTAAGTCACCATGCAACTTACCAATAACCATCCCTGATATTAGCATGAATAAAAGAGATCAATGCTGTGACATGCTGGTTCATAAGAGGACAACATTCACAAGGGTACTGTATGAGTAAAGTGGAGCGACACAGTAAAGTGACTGAAAAGGATGCAGCAGGACAACTATGTTTCTCCAGAGTGGGCTGTGCTCTGCAGTATTCTGTGCAGAATTCCCAGGTAGTGTACCGTTTGGAAGCAAGGCAGTTCACATTTGAGCAGCTATACTGTATTGTGCTGATACTTATTTCACCCCTGTGTTTAGGATGCCATATCCCTTTACTTAGATCTCATGGAGGTCCTTCCAGGTTAGAATATAGCACATACCCTTCAAATCCTCCATTTAATACAATACTATATAGCTCAAACTTATTATACTGTCACTGATATACATAAATCATTACCCCTTTACCCCCCATTCGCTGTAGACTGAGGTGTTTTCCCAAGCACACCTTAAGCAGGATCAGTGCATAGTTGCTGAGATTCTTCCGAGAAACATTTATTGTTGTCTCCCATAGAAATATAGAGTAAAGATGTGGTGATACCTAAACAAAATCATGGTAATTCATAGGTATAATGGTAACACTTCTGAGTTTTCATAATGGTTACTAAACCCAGGCAGAAATTTATTCTACTGTGTATTGTTTTTACCTGTACTGGAAGCTCCAGCAATAACCACCAGAATTATTCCATCCCCCTCACTGAAAATTAAGAAGATTTTACATGCTGAGTTAAAAAGCGTGCTGGGGATTTTTTCCCCGACGGTCCAGACAACAAGCACTACAGTAGTTCTAATTTGTTGGTTTTTTTTCTGGCATAGCGTGTACCAGAAAAAGAACAAAGCGTAGGTTGTGAGTCTTGAGACAATAAAAGAGACCAGCATAGTACAACACATTCATGTTGTTTTTACAAGGAAAGCAATTTACTAGAGCCAAAAGTTCAGCTGAAATTCACATTAATTAAAAGAAATAAAGAAATAAACAGTGCCTGGGTGATTTTTTCAAATTGTCATTTTGGCTTTATTTCCCTTTTTTTTCCTCTTGTAGTATTTAGTGGATACCTTCAAGTCTGAGCATTGTGACAAACCTGGCCTATATTTCTAAAATGCACATTTTGCTACCTGTGAAACCCTGCCATTTTGCTCGGAATGAATTACCTATTTCTAGCGAGTAAAGAGAAACATCGGTATGCCTCTCATCTAAAGGGATATTTGTCAACGCCAGCCTGCTTTTGACAGAGTGCTTAGTAAAAAATTCAAATTGCAGAAAATCCTTCTTAAGCCGACATGCAATTATAAAAGAAAGGCATCACAGGCCCCTCGGATATGACTTGGCAAGGCTGAAAAGTTGACAAACGGATTCCAGTTAGAAAGTAAACATCTCAGCTTTCAGTCCAGCTGTCTCTTACTGAGGGAATGGACAGTTGATGTGAAGTGAAAGGCCCAAAAACACAGCAATGAAATATTGAACTGCAGCAATCTTGTGTGAAGGCCCCTATTGAACAGCAAGGCCTGATGCCAACAAATTACTGGGGTTTACAAATTAAACTTATCTGCCTCACTGAGGAAAACAATACAGCCTGTATTTCCCTTGTTTTTTTAATTTCCCTTAATTGCTTCTGGGGAAGTTCCCACAGATATGCTAAAATTACCTTTTCATTGTGGACGCTTTCATTTCCAAGTGCAATGTTTTCAAACAGGTAGAGCCTACAGCCATAAATAAATACACACTGTGAAGTCTTTGCAGAGACAGGTCTATGAGAAGCGCTGCTTGCCAAAGGTGAACACAAATCACATTTTTATTACTCAAATGAAGTTTTTGTATGTGTCTGCCCAGTCCTCTAGGCATGTCCTTGAAAAAGTAGATGGCATAGTGCCTTTGTGGTTCACAAAATGAATAAATAACCACAACCTGAAATAAGTGCAGATGCATCCTAATTTTACATTGCAGATGAGATAAAACACACATTTACACAGTGATGATGAGAAGTGGCAGCATTGACTGAGTGCTGAAAAGTGGTTTTAAAGCGTTACAGCTTTTGTTTTGTGAAATGTAGATCCACAACAGAATTCATATTAAAACATTTAGGGGAAAACATTAGGTCAAATGAACGCCAATTCTTTTGTCCTCAACTGTGTTGGTTAAAGTTGATTAATAGGCTTCTTCTCTTGTTAATGATGTTGGATAACAGATTTCATGATAAAGAAGCACAAGAAAGGCATTTGATTTCAGGATAATAAATAGTGAAGCTTTAGTAAAGAACCCTGCTTTTGATGGAAAACATTAAAAAGAATAGCAAACAGCACACACAAAATCACTAATAAGTAATTTACAATTCATACAAACATGTACAATACACATTGTTGAATTAAAACACAATTTAAAAATGTGCAACGATCTGCTGCTGACTGTAATTCCATCATAACACCACAAACCAATTATGATGATAGGAAGGGACATTTTTGTCCTGTTTTATACATTACCAGCTGAGGCCTAGACAACAGATCCACACAAAATGAGCAAAGGTTAACTTTAGGAAGGATACATTTCAATACACGCTGACATTCTACAGGTGGCTGCCGCCAAATATACTGTAAATGTTTGAAAAGCCAGACATAAATGAATTCTCCTTTTTTGAGTAATTCTATTCTCACCATGGGTTCAACTGAAGTAAGAAGCATCACTTTTCCTGACAGCTGATTCCTGATGTGTTTCACAAATACCCAGAATGCATTTTGCAGCAGGGCAAGATGTTTGTTATTGATTCAGTAGAAAGAGCTCAGCCAATCCAGTATTTAAGACTCTTAATGAAGACATTCCACAAAGAAACTCCTACATTTTTCAGGTATAAGGCTTATGAACAGTGGTGCTCTGGCCCAAACAAAGATCCCATATTGCCTTTCCAGAAGTGGTTAACAGAAGGGGCAATAAATATCTCAGCCTCTGAGATTGCAGTTAGTATACTGAATGAATTCTGTTTGCTGGAGGTAAGTGTCCATGTGTCAACTTAAAGTCTATACTTGGTTTACAGCCCAGAAGCATTTACTTACCAAAGAAATAAGCTTTTGTTTATGGTAAACACCCCATATTCAAATAGTTGGTTTCAAATATTTATTTAGTCTTTTACAGAAAACACCAAGAGCTGCACTACATACATGAATTGTATGCTTTACAAACATTTAAAAGTTCTGGATTTTTTTCTACAGGCATTTGTTTCTGAAACCTGAATATAGAGCACTATTTTTTCTCAAGCCACATGGCCCAATACATTCTTAATCAGTACCTCACAGAGTAAAAATAGACAGCTAAAGAAAAACTGGCATCTCTTGGGTGTTTTGGTTTCTTCATAGCATTAATGCATCTTCTGTAGCAGATTTTGGTGCAGGAGATACCAATTGAGGTTGAAGTTGAAATAAGTTCAAATATTTAAAACAATGAAGACCATTTGCTGGCACAGTAGCATCCTGCTGAATATTTCAGAAACTATTTACAATCCCATCTGTTACCCAAGATAGTTGGATTAAAATATCAAACTGTCAGAAATACTTCATCTAACTCTAATTGTCAAGGGAGGCCAAGACCTTTAAACAGTGAGCCTTGAATGTTAATGCCCTCAGCATGTTTTTAGCTTTTTTTCTGTGAAAATTGATCAGAATGATTTTCATTGTAAAAAAAAAAACTGCTATATTAGGATGATACATTAATATCCTTTTAGCTCTCTTTGTGCTAAATGCACAAATAAAAGGGAGATTAATTTAAAGATATACTATACAGTGATGGCTAATTACAAATAATAGACTTTCCTCTTACTTTGGATTCATCTGATGTAATGAAACAATTCAAATAAATATTGTTCTAATTTGCTCTAAATTATACTGTATATGTATGATTCACAGTATAATGTAAATGTACAAATTATCTATTTATCACACATTAAATATATAAAACACCATAATTTGATATAAATATATCTGTATTTGATTTTTATGGTAACCTGAGCTAAATATGCTAAATATTAGCATTTTAAAATCCAAGATATTCAAACTAATGTCTCATTATCCACACAGAAGAGAAAGCACACATTGTGGATATCCTAGATGATGAATTTTAATTAATTTTGAAAGCACAGGATCATTCAAGGATACATTTTCAATCTTTCTATTTTTTTTATTAGTTAGTTTCAAAGAAGAACACTTTATTTGGGGTCTGTTTTTCTCTCTGGACTAACTGAGACATGCTGGCCATCTAAATAATTTGATATGGGAAGGGCAGTTGCCAAAAGGGAAAATAAAGGCATTTTTATGTTAACAGAGTGCTTAGGCTTTGCCTTTAAGCACTTTTGAGGACTGTTAAATTTTAGTTTTCCTTTAAGTTGTTTTCTGTGCTTTGTTATATCTTTCATTTGGGCCTGATAAAAAAGAAAAGATAAGAAGATAAGAAAAGACCACATAATTCATCAGGACACTTTGGAATAGAACAAAATGTTAAAACTACCCTTGAAAGATTTTAAGTTGTTAATTCAGTATTATGTCTTTTCCTAGATGCAAATGTGCAATTAACATCATTGCAACAATTTGGGCTATGGAACAAAGTAAACAGTGTATCAATATCACACCTTGATTACAAATGAACATTAAACACCAATATTAAAATACTCAGCAAAGGTCTAATGCTGTATTTACACAATAATGACTTACAATTTAGGGGCAGTTTTAAAATCTCATTCTGTCTCTGATCATGGTGTCAGACGGACACCCTAAAAAACTGCTTAATTTTTCTCAAATTCTTTTCATTCAAAAGTCATTCAAAAGATTATTACAAGAAAAGAGAATGAGAAGAGATTCCCTTCATCCATTTTCTAACTGCATCTTCCAATAGAGGGTTGTGCTGTAGCCTCAGGCACAAGTCAGGCACACATACAGTACCATACCAGGGTCAATTTTTCCAGAGGCCAATCAACCTACCAGTATGTCTTTGAACTGTGGGAGGAAACAGGAGCACCTGGAAGAAACCCACACAAACACAGGGAGGACATACAAACTCCACAGATAACACCACAGGAATTGTACCTAGAACTCCAGCACCACAAGGCCGTAATGCTAACTGCTGCATCAGGGTGCTACCTGGCAAGCCGTACCTTTCATACATATCAAACAACTGTTGAAATTAAATGTGCAATCTAATATATTCATATCAATTTGTAAACTGCAGGGCAGAAATGAATTTCAAACGGGCTCTGGGTTTATTGATCAGCATCACCTGCAAACTCTGCTTGAAAGACTGATAAGACACTGGCTGTGATGTTAAAAATGAAACGCATCTTGCCTTTTTTTTAAATTAGCAGTGATTTGAACAGGGAAAAAAATTGGCCACATACTGTACAGTATCATGTTAAAAGGAGATTGCCTGACGAAACCATAAAAATTAAATTAAAACATTTAGAACACTATTTTTAAAAGCTTAGTTATAAAAAGAGAATTACAATTTTCTATAGTTACAGCAATTTAAAGATACATTATACATTTAAAGAATATATTAATGATTAAGAATTAAATCAGTACAGTAAATTATTTACTGCTACTACTGTTTCTTGATGTCTGGAATCTATTAGTTTTGGCAATTGCATCACATTCTGAAGCAAGTGGCAACTCTAAGTATAGAGTCAAGGTGTGTGTTAGACACTTGAAAACTAAATTTTCATCTACATTTATTTCATTGCAGAAAAGAGCTGTTCAAAGACATATGTTGGCCAAGACAAGGAGAGACGTTTTGAAGCAAAATGTGCTACAAATTGGAAATAAGTTGCAATATCAAGACTTGAGAACGTCCTTCAAAACATCACAGCCACCTGTTCTGTACAAACAAACATGTCAGTTTCCATTCACTTTGGCAAATAAATATGAATTACTTCACTTATCCTCACCACATTCTTTATTTTCTTTTTTCAGTCACATAATTACAGGGGGGTTATTACAATGTTCAAGAATACCTTTAAAAAAACGAAAGAAAAACCCTCCAAATACAGCTTCGGTGAGCATAATGGTGGCGTTTTAATTGCTAAGGTTATTCCAAAATTTGGAGGAGGTGTTTAGAGAAGTGTGTACAGCTGTCACAGCATTTACACTTTTTTCCACTCCAGTTTTCTTACAAAGACATGCCCCCGTATACCTAGATTTGTAACATCACCCACAGGCACCCTGTGATTGGACCGAGGTAGAGAGTTGGAGGCAGCTCTGTTTACGGCAGTGATGTGTTACCATAACATCATCAAAGGCACCTACTTTGCGTGTGAACTATGCGGCACAGACAAGCTGCAAACTGAACGATAACTGAGGATCTGACTGTATCTGCTACACAGGTTACACAAATAAGCTTGACGGGCCAGGTATGGCACCCAGGCCATTTGTTTGCAGCCCCTGGCTTCCTGTGTACAATGAGCAGTACAGTCTCCATGGTGTGTCCAGGGGGTGTTGAGGGTTCCTATAACCCACTGAATATTAAAACATTTTTTATTTAGGCCTTTACAAACAAATCAAGGGCCTTCCTGGTAGGTAGTCTTAAGGACTGTCCTTACAGTCCTAGAAGAGTCTTACAGAGAAGACTCAAATCAATTCAGCCTAGGCAAGCAGCTGTTAAGAAGAGAATAAAAGGAGTGCAAGGCACTTTAAGGACTAAAAACCAGACATGGTGTATATGAAAAGTGGCTCAAAACTAACAATCTTGCTCTCCGTTGCTTATGATTTGAGGTTTTGAGTCGCTAGCAAATGCCTGAGCATGATGAGCTAGATAAATGTCCATCTTTAATGCAAGACAGGCTTTAAACATCAAATGAAGGTGTAATGGTTTTCAGTTCACGATGGATATCAGATAATCTCCTTTATTGTGAGGTTTAGAAAAAAACCTCATATCTAGGTTTTTTATCTGAACACCAAATTGATTATTTTATGCCTTAGGATGCAAGTTTAAAATTCTGAAGATTTAAGGCCTGGGGAAATTGTACTTAAATGTTATTTGACTTTCCTAATATACAGAAATTACTCCATTTTTTTCTTGAAAGATAAAAAATAAGCCTGAGGAAAAGTCTGAAGCCGACAAGACCCCAGTTCAGTACTAAAAGCAAGTCCAATATGTTTCTGGGGTTTTATCACTGTGATGGCGGCTTTATTACTAGTGGTGTACCTGGGAATAGATTGGAGGAGTTTACAGGGGGGAAACCAGAAGCAAATTGAAAATGTCAAAAGATCTTGCAGACAAGGGCTTGAGGAGATTTTAGGAAGAGATTGGCTCCACAGGGGGAAATGAAAGAGAAGGCTGGGATTCTCATTCCAATAAAGTGATTGTTTCTCTCAGATAGCAGGTAGTTCCATGGCCAATAGCCCCTAAGCACAGACAGAGACTGAATTCTTGTGAACAGTGGCCAATAAACAAAAGCTGGCCAGTGGGGACTAGCACGCCATGAATTCTATGAATATAAATTGTAAGAAGGCTTGAAAAAGGAAAGATACAGCAAAACTTGAATTAAAAAGTGCTTGATCCATATTAATTTCCAGGCAAACTGTAAGTAAAATGTCACGATTTTGACATTAAAATATCATTTTGAAGCAGTATACTGTAGGAGAACTCTGGTTGTGTACACCTTTAAAAGTTTTTTTAAAGTAATATTTTCACAATGTTATCAAGGCAATGTTACTCATTACTTTATGAGTTATCAAGCTTTCACATTACAGTGGAGAGCAAAGACGATCATGAAAAATTCATTCATAATTGTCTGAACACTCAAGATAAGATCTATTATTTGAGTACAAGGTAAGTCGTTTCTTTCTCTCAAGAAGGTCAAAGACAGAATCTTACTTTGCTACTCCTGTCATTAATCATTCCCACATAGGGCTCAGCCCATCTTTAGAAGGTTCAGGAACAGCTGACAAGGATTTGCCTACTGTCTGCAAGTAATTGAAAAATGCTTAGCAAAAGTAAATTTTGGCAAAAACATATGCTGATTCACACAAATCTAGGTGGGTTCCTACTTAAGTAAAATTCTGGAACAGCAAAAATACTGGTACACAGATGAAGTGTAAATTGCTCTATTTTTTAAATCCCAAGAGGCGTACAGAACTCATGGTAAATTCAGCTACCTAACTGTTGAGTTCTACACAAAAACTTCTCTTTAAGATATAAACTTAAAGGTCCTGAATACTGACTTAAGAGACCCGTTGTCATAAGTGGCATCCTCAATTTAGAATTTATTTTCTAAAAATACAGTACCTCCACACATATCTTCAGAGCTGCAGAAGTACATATTCACATGCTGAGTTATAATGTAGTTGATAGTCACTTTGTGGGGCAACATGTTTAACAGAAAAAATATTATTGTCCAATATGTATAGCTTTACATTTTTCAAACTTAAAATACAGGCAATTGCATTGTTAGAGACAACTATATACGTGTCATATCTGAGGAATCCTAGGCTAACCTTTCCTAGAAAAAAAATGCTACTGTTTCAGATCCTTGCATCTTTAAAATATACAGTAGTACACAACATTAAAACTGCCAAATGCTGTGGTACTGCAACATGAAGGAGCTCTGAGCATTCCCATTGCATTTCAGTACTTCCCTCTGGCTACTTCTGTAAGCATTCTTCATGTTGTGTTACTTTATTTCAACTCAGTACTTCTTTTAATTTCTGCCCGTCACCATGGTTACACTTCTATCACTGTCAGAGCGGGGGCACAGTGCTGAAATTCCACACTGTCCCTCAGCTTGTAAAATATTGATTCTTTTTCTGACAACCTTCAACAGACAGGGGTCATGTCCCAGGGACGCATGAACAAATTTCAGACTGGGGGTGCAGAGTATATTGGCTGGTGGGGTGGGGAGGAGAGGGTCAGCTTTGTGTAACGTGTAAATATACCGAATGGCCCTTTTTTCATCACACCACCATGCAACACAAGCATGAAAATGGCCGGCTCTGTTGCTAATCAGATATTAGATAGAACTCAGTCATTGAATGCCTTGTTAAATTAGTAAAAGAAAAATAAAAAGACCACATTTTGTTAGCTTTAGACATTAGTTTTGAAGTATACTCCCAACACGAATAAGAACATTAAAAATAATTTAAATTCCATGTGCACAACACACACTTAGATCCACTGCTTGTTAGGAGTTGACAAGAGAACACTGTCACTACAATACATTTGATTTTTTACACATTGGTGGAAGGCACAGACTGCTGAACAGGAAGCATGAAGAATGCTAATCTAGTCATGACACTGTTCTTTTACTTATCTTAATTTAAGTGCAGTACATTATGCATTCTTAAGAAAGAAAGCAGTGAGTTTGAAGAAAAACGAGACTCAGCAACTTACTAACTTCCAATTTGGACATTTGTCATAAGCATATGGAGGCGTCTGTTTAAAAAATGTACACATGGATAGCCATGAAACCCTGCAGTTAGAAGAATGCTCTAAAACAGACTTGTAGCACAAACAAGGCCCTCAACTCACCAGCGATTCGGTTCTTTGCGTGATAGAATGTTTTTCCAACACTTGGCAGCAAGTGTGCCGAGGCCTCAGCATCCAATAAATTCAATTCAAAGTTTTCAAGCAGGTTCCTGTGAAATTCATCACAGAGGGAGCGCCAGCAATCTCCAGCAGATGCTTTTTTGTTGTTAGAGTGCCAGGTCCTCTGTATTTACAGGGAGAGGTTTAAAATGTCTTTTCTCTTTCCAAGCTGAAAACACTTGGCTTTATCTCTGATAATCATAATGCAATAGCACATTATGTGAAAGTGAAAAATGATAACAGTAATGTGCAAAAGAAAATGAAGAAAATAATTTTCTTTGAGAATACCAATTCTTTGTTTTGTTTAATTGTTATAAAATTGTAAACTGTTTAAAAATATATACTGTATTTTGGCTCACCTTCCTAACCGCTGACAGGATACAGCCAAGAAACAAATCTTATTAGAGAACCAGAGGAGGCCAGGGTAAAATTTAACTTTTCACTCTGCAAACACTATTAGCATGAACATGCAAAACACAGAACAGCCTCAGGATTGTCAGGTAGTATGAGATGTGGTTGTAAGGTCTTTTGTGTGTTTGTCCTTCTGTCTCTCTGTCTGTCTCAATCTAGCACCAACTGTTTGACCTCTGAGGGAAACCAATTATAAATAATTACAAAGAAGAAACAGTGGAACACAATTGCTTTGACACAACAGCATAGCCTGTTAAGATGAAAGGCAAGAGACAGTGGCTGGCTAGTTTTTAATAGAAACAGAAGGCTACATCCAAAATGTTCCCACTTCTGCTGACGTATGTATACATTTCTCCAGTGGTGCAGTGCACTCCTTCTACTACAGACTCAACCCCCCCCCAGCCCCCCCCCACCAACAACCAGCCATTCACCCACAGTAAGTGCACACAAGCTCCTGCACACACACACACTATTTACTCTCTTCGCAAAATTAAAGCCACAACAACGCAGGACTAAAAACACCACAAGGCAACAGCCAAAACAATACACAACTTGCGATGCCTACAAATGGTTCACTTGCTTATTCCTTGACCTCTGTATGCAAAACAAACCACAGGCAAGCAGGCAGTCAACTTCGAGTCCAGCAGACAACATTATTTCACCAGCTGATAGCAACATCGACGCAAAATAAATTTGAAAGAATATCTTTGCCCCAAATTGAAGCACTTCCATTTATCTATCTCACATTCGGCTGCCAACTACTAGGCCCTCAAGGCTCACTTGTAAAAATGACAATTAAATCGCCGGAATTGCTAAACAAAAGATCATCCTTTTAAATATTATATATTGTAATGTTAGGCAACATTTGATAATAAATATTACAAAAATAAGTAATAGTAAGGATTTGCCACTGAAAAAGACTTAATTTAACATTAAATGATAGCACCAAAAAAGTCTTTGCAATTACACTTGTCATAATATTGTCCATATTTATACCAACAATCACCATTTTCACTGTTGAAATGGTGAAAACTGGAAGGATGGATGTAAATACATAGGCTAATCCACAGAGCAAACCCGAACCTGGTTTTGACATAAACATGTACTGTACAAACACCTTCTCCAAATAAGGCAGCAGGTGCACATGCCCTGTGGAGTAACCCCCTTAGACCCTTCTGGAAAGCAGCCGAAGGTGCATACGGCTGCAGCTACTGCAGCTAGCTTCTTTGTGTCAGTGCCATTCCGAGACAACACTTTGAGTCTTGAGTCAACCCTCACCAGCTGAGAAACTGTAAATGCTTTTGACACAAAAACAAGTTAATCACGGTTTAATGTTTGTTTTGAAAGGTTGTATTAATGGCTGTATAGCAGGTTAGTATCTGAAATTATTAAATGATTTATTGAATGTGACATGAAGATTTTTTTTCTTTTTCCTTTTTATGCCACTTTCCCTAGGACTTTGACGTTCCTCTGCATATTTGTCTTGCTCCCCTGTTACCATCCCAGCTACACCCTTGCAGCATGGTGTTTTGTCTCCATGCTGCACCTATTCAGGATCTACAGAACTACTGAAACAAAATCAGTGTCAGTGCTTCTCAACAGAATCTCAACTTGAGGGGAGGCAGAATGGAAAGTGGCCAGGGCTGGGAGGTGGAGGGCAGTTTGTCCGAAATGAATTTGTACAGTAGTAAATTGATGCCCCCTTCCCACCAGTTTTGACAGGAACCCAGCATCATTTTCCACATTGTCGCACAGAATCGATCTGCCAATAATCCGACAGCCGGGAAACTGTGATACTGAGGCCTTCACCATCTCTTTGGCCTCTGCAGGGGCTGCGCTGCCCACAGAGGAACCCTCTGGCGAGAGCAGCTGTCTGGGTTACATAACTGCTGAGTCCCGACCAAAGCAATGAACGAAGCAGGGGGCTGGATTTCTGTGCTGTGTGGGAGGTCGTGTTTGTTTTGAGGGTTTTTTTTCCAACCATCGTAAGCCTCTGATAAGTAGTAACAGTTCGGCATAAGAAGATACAGAAGCCCCATTACTTAAATATGAAAAGCAATAAAAACAACATGAAGGAAAACAGAAGTGTACACGTTGAAGATCTGTTTGGGTTTGGAAGTGAATAGGCAACAGTGAAGATTTTCATATATAATACACAACAGGCCAGTTCTACCCTAATCTATGACCATTTTTGTCCTGAGAAATCAGTGTATGGGAGTGCTGTGAATGGAATGTGGGATAGGGAAGTCAATGTCATAGGACTAATTTACTGTGGACACCCTGCTGTTATCTCAGCTGAGACAATAAAAGGAAGAGCAGTTAATATGGTCACTTTAGAGAAGGCTTTTCAGTTCAAATTCTCAAGGCAAGATGAAGTGCAATATTGCCACCTGGTGGCAGGGCAGAGTGTGTGTTTTTCTCCATCTTTCTCCCCTTTATCTGGGTGGCATTGGAAGGACGGAAAGTAGCACCTTGTAAGTAAATGGAAGATATAAAAAGAAATTAGATGATCATTAACTATTAGGGAAATGTGAGAACAAGTTTATACCTCTTAAGAGGTATTTTGCAACATAAATATACAGTGCCTGCATGCTTCTGTGCTTGTGGGAGATGGAATGGTGTCTATATGTAATATAAAGTGCCTTGCAAATTAATTCATAACTCGTTAATATTTAAAGTTTAAATATACATTGTGTACAGTATATATTGTTTCAAATTAAACACTTACAAAAGAAGAAGGTTGAATACCAGCAAAGATATACAATGTGAAATTTACAGATGGCCTTGTAATCCACTAGGAGATTATACTTCTCTAATTTCTTCCAGATACAATTGTTCCAGTTCTGACTGAACATTGGGGATAGTTGATGGACTGAAATCGTCAAGTCTCACCATACAATTTCTATTAGATCCTATTTTACTGAATGTAAGTCAGGACTTGGGTTGGGCCACTCAAGGACATTCACTCTCTTCTTGACAAAACACTTTAGTGTGGTTTTGGTTTCTCATGCTTCATGTCATTATCTTGTTGAAGTGTGACTTTATACAGGTTTACAGGTTGAATTTATACACAAATGCAGGTTTGAGTCTCTTTAAGTAGTTTTACCATCAACGTTGTGAAAACGCAAGAATGAATTGATATTCATTCTCATACAAGTCCTTAATGCACACCCTGGAAGATGTTTCTAATAATACATGCAGTAAGTAGAGAAACCTGCAATGTTCAAAGGGAAACAAAGTTGCAAAGCTGCCTCTTAAGTTTGATGGACATTCAACACAAACCCATGTGTTGCCTGGAGAACACACAACAGACATACTGTAAATGTTTAAAAAATCAAAGATTTTTTGGTAATTAAATAGTTCACGTAACAATACAATGCTTTAATATCAGCATCAAGGTCTAGGTTATGTCTAGATCGAAGCACTGTGCTAATGCTTGGGATTAATTGTATCCTGGGCTGGATTTCAGACTTTCTCTGATTTCTTTCCATGGTTCAAAGAATGTTGCTTAAGTTAGGCAGGTTAGGCTCCAGATCAGCCTGATCTCCTAAGCACTGTACTGTACTGTATGTCTTGATCAAGAGTTCTAAAACAGTACAGCAGCCTCTGGTATTCCGTCAGCTCTGACCTTAATTAACTGAACTAACTGTTTAGGGAAGAAGTTACTTCATATTAATTCATCTGTTCTTTTTTGTCTTTTTTGCTTTAAAGAACCTGTAAAGCCTGCAGCCTGGCCATCTGTGGTCCTGAATATGGTTGTGTAACCGTTCCCATTTGTTATCTGTTGTTATCTATGTTGTTCTAGAAAAAAAAGTGAATTCAGATCTTTTGTTTTGACCTTGTTCTGGATATTGACTTTACTACGCAATTTAATTGTGGTTTTTTTTATTCTATTGACATTTTGCACATTCCATGAAAGGTCCAAATTACCAAATGTTTCAGATACAGTAACTTGCAGAATTAATGATGACTGTTTAGCATCAAGAAATTGTTGTGTTTTCATCCTTTAATTTTTCTAAATATAGGGTTGCAAGGGGAGCCGGCAAGCAAATGGCACAAGATAAGATACACCGTGGCCAGGACACCAGTTCGTCACAGGGCAGACACACAGACACAAACCCTCACACCAATTGCAAATACACCCAGAAGCCAATTAACCTACCTGTATGTCTTTCGGAGGAAACCAGAGCTCCCACAGGAAACTCACACAAACTCCACATGATAGCATCCCAAGTCTGGAATTGGACCAAAGGCCCAGAACAGCTAGGCAGCAATGCTAACCACTGCGCCATCATGCTGTCTTTGTGTTTTTAATTTCTGTCATAACAATTGCAGGCTAATGCCCACCATTCAGTTGTTATTTAATGTACAGATCATTACTCTTCATTGTGACCGATTTACTGTAAATATTGTTAATCTAGTTATCAGCTTTGTTTTGGGTTAGTGGGCCTCAGGGCTCATGGAGAGCTTCACAAATCGCCCTAAGCTTACTGCAGATTGCCCATAACTGTCATAGAGCAGCAGGTATCTTCTTAAAATTAATTTGTTGGAAATGCAGTTTCCAAGCAACAAGCATTCTTTCTTTTCAGGCTAAGATTTGTTATGATGATGTATATTTACCAGTCTTTTTCTGTTTTTACAAATGTTCATAAGAGTACCAGTACAATACATGATGAATAATCTACGCAAAAGGACATCCCTATAATTAATCAGAGAACTGAACTGGCATATAAATCAGAAGACTTTTTTGCATCTTAGATGCCTTAAATGTGGAAAAACATAAAAGAGTTATAGTCACACAGAGATTACAAGGTTTTTCCTAAAACCCATAAATGTATTGATTCAAGGTTGTCTGAAAAAAACAGAAACACTAAGTATGGATGCTGCTCTCTGTCTTTCTCTTGTCTTATGGGCACATTGTTCTACCCGTCACTGAAAGTTACTGCACTTAAAAAACAACTGACACTGCTGTTATGGAGAGTGAGAAACCAGCTGTATTAGTTGTCTCTTGAAAGAGGAGGTTAAACTGGCAACACTGGAGCAGTTGGTGTACTTGGTGTACTGTTCAGGAGAAGGAGAGTGATACAGAGAAGCTTATGATATTTCCTGTATAATCTTTTCCTTCTTTAATGTTCTGCCAGGTAATGCTGGGCTCAGAGGTAAGAATGCCTGCAGAGTTGATAAAAACAGATACTTTTGCATTCCATATGTGATTTCTTTATACGCTTATGTATTCCTCTGAGTGATTGACCTTGCTGTTGTCTGGAACAACCTGGCACAAGTTTCAGAAAACCTTTTCAGAAAAAAAACTGGCATCACTCTCAGATGTTACTGGGAAGGTAGCTTAGTTGTCCAACACAGTTTTATCTGAAGGCGCTAAGACCTCTGCACTTTTATATTGAGACATATTTCATGCCATTTCTCTTAAAGGGTCCTGCTTCCTTAACCTGTCTGAACTTGAAGGCAGTAAAATCAAAAGTAATTAAAAAAAATCAATTTTATTTTCTTTCATCAGGCAAAGACCATGTTTTCCCATGATGTCTCCAAAGCCAATCCACACTTACTCCAATCTTAGCATTAAAATCATAAATAGGATTGTTATCTTTCTCTTTCTGCGGGTCCAAAAAGTTGGTGATCGATAGTGGAGTACCACTTTGGTTCCTTTTACTTGTAGTTGGTGGGGGTACAGCACTGTATGATATTCAACCTTATTTTCTAGGTTTTAGTTCTGAACAAAGCAATGGTTTTCGCTAAGCCTGCTGGTTCCCAGCTGATGAGGGCTTGGTGTGTTTCTTTTGAGACCGTGAGGGCCTCTCCTTCTGTATGAGGGTCATTGTCCTCCTCCTGAACTGAGTAGATTACCACCTCATCATCTCACCATCTAACCATCTCATACAGTCCAACCTGTGATGTTGATTCACATTGATTCTCAGCTCCTTTGCTATCTGGGCTGCTCTGCCTGCTTTGTACTTTGTCTTGATTTTCCAAGTCCCAATTCTGGTAATTTCATTGGTAGTTAGAAGGGGCATTAGCTGTTCCCTACTGTATTTGCTTCATAGTTCTACCCATGTGGGGTCACATTTTGAATTAACTGCTTCCTCAGTCACTCTGCAAAGTGATAGTGACTATGTATGCCTGATGAGCAAAAACCAGCCCTAGCAGGGTGGACATCTGAGGAGGCTTCAGTGAGAGATTGACCTGTATTGTCTTTTCTCATTTCTCACTCATGTACTCCCACCCCCTTTCACAGTAATATACCTTGTCTGAAGTTCAGAGACTAACATTCACAGAACAGGGAAAGTGGGGAGGTTATTATTTGTCGGACTGCATCATGTGTGTTTGTTCTTTGTGTAACATGTTTTTTATTTAAGATCCTGTATATTTGTTGTTTTTTTTTCTAAAATATACTCCACGTCTTAAAGAGACATTATTGCTTCTTTTTTGTTACTCTTATTTGGAAATGGAGTTAGAACAGATAATTTCCTGGTTACAAGCTTTATCTAAGTCACTAATCTACTTCTTAATATAAGTATCAGGTCCTCCAGGGAGGCTTGGATACCACTGATCTAAATCTTAAAGCCCTCACTATAGGGCCTTTGATTGCAAAATACCTTAATTTATTCATACATATTCACTTAGCTGATGCCCTAATGCAAACTGACACACATAGCGAATTGTATTGTCCTTACATAATACATATGAAATTTGAAGTAACAGTCATGAATATGTATTTGCACTAAAATGTATGTGGGTTTTTTTATGAAACAATTATCATTCTAAAATCACCTGGCAACATTGGAGTTAAGGGTGTGAGTCTTAACTTCCTTTTAAAGTAATATTGCCAGGTTCAGATTCTCAGATTTGCCTTTTCTTATTTTAGATTTCTGACTTCAACACCCAGCCATTTTAGTGCAGACTGCCCTGCAGGGCACAAAGTGACCAGACAACCGCCTCTATTGCCAGGTCACGTTGAGTGATGCTTCCAGTACATCGTTATACTGTATGTTTCCAAATACTATCCTCTCCAGTTACAAATAATAAAAGAGATACTAGAGAATAAGTGGCCTAGATCTGAAGTTGCCAGTCTTTTCTAATTGAGCTTATGTGTGCTCACAGTTTCTGAAAGTCACAGAGGAAGAGATTTGAGAAAGAAATGCATCACCTTAAATCAGCCCATGCAAGGAGGAAAATAAAATCAGAAGGTCCTCACTCTGCTGTCTGATTTAGTAGGCCAACCAATGAAATAAATCACATTACATAACCAACTCTGTAATACTGCAAGCTGCATAATTTCTCTAAGCCATAAATTCTATGTGCTGGGTTTATGACGACGAGATTAGAAAAAAAAAGGTAATGAATGAGGGAAACGATTCATCATGAGACCAAAACCCATGCATACATGCAAACCAGACACACTCCCCTCCCCCTGTTCTTTAAAATCTTGATCTGAGACTCTGTGGAGTGCAACATACTATGATTAAAATGAGTAAAACCTATCTACTTAGAAAATGACAACAGCAAACAGATTAGGCATTCTGAGAACAGGAAAAAATACACACAAATCCTTGCTAGCTAAGTATATAAACTCCTGCTTTAAATAATCATTTGGGAATTTTTCACAACAGCCAAAAACGTCTATGATATAACTGCAATATAAGATATCCTCTGGAGTGACCATAGAGACCAATAGATCTTGGATTTTTTCCTCTCTACATGATAGACAACTGCAAACAATACTATAAAAGACAATGGCTACCAGGGATAGCAGACTTACCAAAAACACTGGATATTATTTAACCAAATACTTTAAAGGATATATATCAGAGAACTTGACATAACTACTGTATAGCAACCCCTCAAATGTGGCCGGTCAGGTTAAGCACAAAAAGGGAGTGAACAGGGCACAAGGAAAGAAAAAAAAACATATAATTTAACTACAGCTAAAGTAAGGGTCAATATTAATGCTGCAATGCCTCTTGAGGCAGTTGGAATTCATCCAGACAATAAAACCAATAACAAAAAATAAATTTAGAATGCATAGTAAGCTCACATAGTAAACTCTGAGCTTGAATCTACAATAATTATTAGTATTACATCATAGAAAAATGTTTCAAATGTTGAATAAATGAGATTTTTATTAGGACCTACTGGGAAATATAAATGAGCCTCTGGGCTTTTGGGCATTCACAGGGAAATCATCAAGTTCTGATTTGCTTAAGGCACCATATCCATCTTCAAGGAGGGGCAGCACCAGGTAGGGGGAGTTGTGACAGAATACAGAAAATGCGATACAGGTCAGTCTCGTGAGGATCTTGCTCAACAATGAGACCAGTGGGCTTTCTCTGCCTTCAGGTAAATGTACACATCCCCAGACTCCAGTCTTCAGCTAATTAAGGAACCAGCATTTTTAATCAGTCATCAAGACACTGGACCTACTCTAACCTAAAGACAGAATTCAGTAAATGTTGGCTGTACCATAACACACCATGCTACTTACACAAGGACACAAAAGATTCTTTTGAAAGGCCCGTTTCTGAAGTCTGGAAGAAAGTTCTTCCCTGCAGCCCATAGTGAATACAAATGCAGTAGTGAAGACGCACTGCTTTACTCTCTCGAGTCTGACGTTATGATCTTATTTTTTGGTTCTTCTCATTCTTGCCACACACTCACAAAGCAGACAATGTTTTTTCAGGCAACAGTTGAGTTACCTTTAATACTCTTTCATTCAACCCACTCTGATGCTCTTTTTCTTCTGGAGAATTAAATTTGGGATATCATGCACAAAGTTGTATGACTACCATCAAAATGATTTTGTTTCTTTCAAATTGTTTCTTTCTTACATGAAATTTGGTAGTTTTTAGATTATTTTATTTCCACTCTACTGGAAAGGTGCATTGTTTTTTTAAACTATGTATAAATTCGCTCAGTTCCCCAGTGACGGAGAAAGTGTTCAGCCAGATCCCCTCCCCCTCCCCCCACACACAACTCCTCACTGCAAAAATATAAATTTGTCATCGGGAGGTGATTTCCATTATCTTTCAGAAAAAGAGCTGTGACAATACCAGCAGGGTATCGCAGTGATCCTTCCCTAGTCTAGATGTACTCCAGCTTGATACTGAATTATCCTTTTTGTACAAGGTGTGAAGTCAACCACCCACCTACTGTAGTTTTGTAGTCATCCAAAAATTGAATATGTTAAAAAATTAAAAAGCAATTGTAACAGCAGCTTCAGACATAGATACACTATTATTTTCTGGGAAGTCATAAAAACATTTAGTCTAAATTAAGGAAGAAAGCATTCCTACTGAGGTACAGTTTTTAAATTACTTTTATTTTTGATTTCTTTGATAAGTACATTCAGGTTTTGGGGAAATATGTCTTTGTTATTCCTGATCAGAAATTAGAAAACAGCCTAGTTCATAGATTTGTTTCAGTTGTGCTTGGTATGTCCATGCTTTGTCCAAAATAGAAAAATGGGTCCCTCTGCTTTTTGTTTCTCTAGAAAAGCAATACTACATTTTACCCCTTCCTGAACCTTTCAGTTTTGTATGCTTCATCGTATTTATAAAAGAAACAAAAAGCTCTCTGTGGAGACAGAATTGCATTTGAAATGACAAAACACAACAAATTCCTGTTTTACTTCTGCACATTAGAAACACTGCTCTTACATATACAAAAAAAATCTTACTACCTGCACTTCAGTGAATTAATATTGTGGGGAGGTTTACAGTTGTTGATATCTCTGTCTTGAATAGGTCCTGATATAACACAAACCTAAGCCTAAAAAGCACTAACTTTTAATGATTTTTAAAGACACTTCAGGCCAATAAACATTAGGCATGTCACAGATCTCCATGTAGGACAAAGTATCCTGTTACTGCAGGGACCTTCTTTTTATTTGTATCAGCAAAATTTACTTAGGACAATAATTCTAATGATACAGTGTCTTTTATTGCAAGGTAAAAGTAACATATTTAACATACAATACAAAATTATAATATTGGAAAAGAAATACTTTATATGCTTTTAGTCTTTTGTATGTCATCCGCAGGATGTTGTCTATGGTGAGTTACCATTTTTAATATCATTAGTTTCTGTTATGAAAAGGAGTTAAGGTGAACATCACATTCACAGATATTTACAAAGCTTCAAGACAGTTGTGCTCAAATCCATTTTGGTTGTCTTTAAGTCCCCTGCTGAAGAGAGATAAATCAGTTTTATTATATAATTATTGCAAATAAGAAGGCCAAGACAGAGGTGAGATGCACACTAGGTCTTGTGAGATGCAGTCTTTCTGGAATCATCCTCATCTCTCCCACCTTGAGCAGTGAAGGAGGTATATTCATGCTTCATAATGCATTGTTTTTTATAGAAAATGAGAACCCCTAATTATTTTTGTTGTACACACCTAATGTGGTATGACCAGTTGTGTCAGAGACCTGCACATCCTGCAACCACTGAGCTTAATGTTCTCCACTGCTAGGGGAATCCTAGTCACAGCCAGCTAATGACATAACACAAGCTCGAACCCAGACTAGAATTCAAACTGCACTTACAGTAGGTGAGTGCCTCTCTTGTCTAAAATCTAAAAACAGGCATCAAAGAGAAGAAGATCAGTAACAGTCTTAGGAACCTGTTTTTTTTCCTCATTTGTTAATAAAGGACTGTATTGTTTGTTTTTCCTGTTTGTACTTTGCAACTCTTTGCATTTTGCATTAAAGCCAAAGAGAACCATTGTCCTATTAGAACTTTTTTTTAAATAGGTTCAAAGTCAAAATATTTCTAGGTGCTCCGACCAACCATTGATGCAATCGTAACGAATTTTGCTTTTAAAGTTATATTTTGATCATCCAAGATTATAAAGCATAATAATAAAAAGTCATACCCTATCCTTGACATCTTTTAATTATTTACATTTGAATTATGATTCTTGATCATGCCGTACAATGGCTTCTTTCTCTGAGAGCTTTATTCTCTAATACCCTGTGGCAGCTGTAATAAAAAGCCACCTTGGTATTAGAATGCAAATGAGAAAAATCACAAGTTACCCGAGAAGGTAAAATCCCTGGTGATGCATTGAGTTGCTTTATCGTATTTTTGATGAACCCCCTGATGGGACGTGTCGACACTGATAGAGTTTCACGGGAATCTGAAACTCTCATTTTGCTAAATGACAAAAGTATTGATTTCCCTCCAGACAAAGGCAATCAATGTCAAGGGAAAGTAGCTTTACAGGAGGACTATTGACCTTCAGCTGAAATTAACCAACAATACACAGCAGAACGAAGTAATACAGGATTTCAGTGCTTACATTGATCTGTGTTCCTGGATATCTTTTTTTCCTTCTTTTCATTTTCCACTGCTCACACTACAAAATGCACGAGTTTGCCACACACGCACAATAAAACCTGCACACTTGCAAAACTGTTAAGTTCACCTCTGGAGCCTTAGAGGGCCTGCAGTGTTCTGAGACCCATGAAATGTTCGTCCACCAGAAAGACAGCCTTGCAGCTTTTGAAGGACTCCAACGGACTTGGGGAAGAATTCACATGGGACTCATGTCTTTGTGGAACACAGCCAGTATTTTCTCCCTCTGTTAGGCACTATGAGGAAGAAGCATCTGTGAAAAAGCAAAATATACAGTTTTGAATTGCATTTTATGGGTTATTTTGTGGGGAAAAACACAAATAAATGCATTCATAAAAAATGTACTTTATTGGTTGCAGTTTCCTTTACCACAGCTGGGCAACTCCTTCACAGAGTTTAAACACAAGCAGCTCCTTAATTATTTAGTTTATAGTTAGCAGGATTGTAGAAACACTATGCACCCTGGTTATACGATATTGCCCCATGTTCAGAAATCCTGTTCTCCACTAACACTATTACTTTACTGTAGTTTGCTGTCGTCTTAAAGCAAATCTCCAGACAATTACTTATACATAGAGCATTTTTTATGCATATTTATATTCCTGCAGCTAAAGTTTTAGCTTTGGCTTAAGATGAAGTCTGATAAATCTGAAGTTATGTTCAATGTTCTCAACATCAACTTTGAAAAGCTGTTGACTTCAGATTTGCAGCAATCAAACCCTAGATCTGATTTTGGTCTTCTGAACCAGGCCCTACACAGTGACCAGCACCAAGTTTGTGGTAGTCACATCTCAAAACCATCACTAACTCTTTGACTACTGACACTTAAAGAATCATTTCACCAAAGCTTTCAATGCAAAATTTAGTTTAAACTCACTTATAATATGACTGTGGGGTTCGGTACAGAATGGAGCAGGCATAGGACTCGGGAAAAGGGGTTAAACACATTTATAAACCACAACATGCCGTGAGGGACAAACTGGGGCAGGAGCGGCAAGGGCACAAGCACCAGAACACGAATCTGTTACAATATCTTAAACCCTTATTTTGTACAACAGAATATTTACCACATATTCCGAAGCAGTTTACTCTCTCACATAACATGAAAACACTGGGAGTCCAAAATGTTAATTATGGCCTGATATTCCACTCATTTTCTATTGACTTTAAAAGCTTTTTTAAATGTACTTTTATGTCCTCCATGGCTCTGTTACTATTACTTGCCTGGCCCTTCTTCTAATTAAAACAGCCCAGGTAAGGTAAACGGGCTGAAACAAAGACCATTACCCCAAGAGGTGAACCCATGCAGACTGGTATTGACAGGAAGTGAGGGTGGACGGTTGAGACTAAAAGACTGCACTGTCAGACAATGGACAATTTCTCACCTGAAAACAAATTCCGGTAGGTTAACTGGCTTATGGGAAAACTAGCCAGATGGCCTGGTGTGTGTGTGTTTAACTTTGTGTCTGTCTGTCCAATGATGGGCTGGCATTTCATCCAGGGTGTATCCTGCTTTGCTTGCTGGGATAGGATCCTAGCTCCCCCGTGATCCTGCATTGGATAAAGCTGTTAGAAACTGGATGGATAGATTAACTAAAACTTTTTGAACAGGAAACCCAAAGAGTTTCTACATCTTTGTTGTATATCCATGAATGGTGCAATGGTCCTGATACCATTAGAATTATGAAGCTGTTTTGTAGCATGCAATCAATACATAATACAACAACATTACCACTTCATAACTGCAATTCGGTATAGTTTGTGTTTGATTTTGCTTTGGTACTGGATCTCCCTTTTTAACACTGAAGGAAATAAGTCACCAAAGCACATCGCTCAAATCAACATGTTGAAATTCCCTTGAAAAATTATCCATCTCCAATGCATCGAATATTTAACCAGTGAATAAACTGGAAATCACACAGGAGAGGCCCTGCATACAGTACCTACTGGAGTTTGACTTGACATAAAATAAAGTTTAAATAAAGCAGAGAAGATAAAGTCCCTCCCTATTGCTGGAAGTCAGAAAATGTTTCCTCAATTTAATCATGTTACCGTATCTATTTGTTACCCATTATCCCAGATATGAAACATAAGAATGTAAGACATAGTGGAGGCTATTTAACCCAAGGCATCTGGGAATCTGTTTATACCATTCAAAGGTACAGTATATCTGTGGAGTTTTAAATGCCAATCGCCTAGCTCATGTTCAATTCCGTTGTGAGTGCTGAATGATGGAAGCCTAGTGCTGGGTGATCAAGCTGCCCTGAGACACGTCTCTCGTTTCAGTGCTTTGCCCGAGGGAAACTCAAAAGAAATGAATGCCTCTCACTGTAGGTTTTCACTTGGATTCCTTTTTCCAAAATGCATGTTTTGAAAAGCAAAAGCATCTTTCAACAGTGATGAAATCCAAAGCAGACACATTATTGTCAGCTGTGCTTATAGCTTTTATGAACTAAAGCAACAATAAGACCGGGTTACTGTCTTGCAGTTTGTAGCAACTGTGAAGTAGAAAATAAACTGTACTAATCCTTGTACTCATTTTCAGATATAAACATAAACTGCAAATGATGAATTCACAAATAATGGCAGAAAGCCATGTGTTGTCTCTTTTTCTGTATTTATGCATACTGTATATTTCTATATTTATGTATAAATGTCACATCACATCTCTTTCAATAACCACTTATCGAATTCAGGGCCACAGCCACAGGGGCCTTGAGCCTATCCCAGGAAGCACTGGATGCAAAGCAGTATACATTGTGAAGAGAACGCCAGTGTATTGCAGGCCCAAATGGACAGAAACAAGCACACTCTCCCTCCAAGGCCACTTCCTTGAAGACTTTGGACTATGGGAGGAAACTGGAGCACCCTCAGGAAACCCTTCGCAAACCAACGGAGAACATACAGACTCCACACAGATAGTATCCCAGGAATTGAACCCAGGGCTAGAGCACTGCAAGGCAATAATGTAAAAAACTGCTCCACCATGTCACCTGAGCTTATATATTTTTGTATACATTTATGTAGAAATTATATGAATAATCATTTCCCGCCATTATGTTAATTTCTTAAAATTAGAGATATTAATAATAATAAGTGGACAATTTCCCTAATATGTGTAATACATTATAAGGCAGACCATTTAAAACGTGTGTGGGTGTTTTAAGAAGATGGATCTTTTAGAAATAATATTTATATTTTTTGTGCAAGATGGGTAATTCATTAACAATGTTGTAGAAAATATAGTTTCAGTTCTGATTAACATACATGCGTGAATACACTGAAGGGAAAAGGTGCTTTATATTTTGGATTGAGTTCATATCCTTATATGAATGGATTTATGAAGGGTCATGAAACTGTAGTGGACTAATCATTTCCCTTTATGGAAACTTTGGCTTTACACTTTGCTCTCTATCACAGCACCCCTGCTTAGTGTGGAGGTGGACTTCTGCTTATTGGGTGTGTCTCACTGTGTTCCAGCTGAAATTCCAGCAGACACATTCACAAAGCTACTGTATTATAGATGTACAGCTCTGTGGAAAAAAAAACATCTTGTAAAGACAGTTTACTCATAATTTGAAAATCGTGCTAGAGAATTACATTCAGGGCTTCTGTTTATGTTTACATAAAAAAGTATTTTAAAATTGTTTTGAACATTGGTGTTTTTTGTATCTTTTCTCCATTAAATAACCCATCATGAGGTTAAAGTTTCTGCCACTTCTCTTCACTTTGTCTCAGAAATGTGAATAAAATACTTCCACATTTATTACAGCATTGCCCTGTAGTTATATGGTCAGAGATCTTTTTTTTTGGTTTTAACTCGATTCTTTTTCCACATGATGTTTCACAGCCAGTCATAATGTTCATAATGTTAAAATGTTAATCATACAATTATCCTTTTAATAGAATAGATAGCTCTTTTGTAGATTTTCTACAACAGCCAGTGAATATCTGAGCATAAGATCAGATCACTTTATTGGCCATATACAATTTCTTGCATTAGGAATTCGTCTTTTCGCATACCCCAGCTTGCTCTTCATGAGACACACAGACAGGGAGAGAAGCTTGGGGTCAGAGCGCAGAGTCAGCCATTGTACAGTGCCCCTGGAGCAGTTGGGGTTAACAGCCTTGTTTAGGAGCCCAAGGGGGTAGGATTCCTCTGCTGGCCGCAGGATTTTAACCAGTAACCTTCCAGCCACAGGCACAGATCCTTAGCCACAGTGCCACCACTCTGCCCTAAAGAGCATATGAAGCAATTGAAGGTTTTTAAGTTTCATATATGATGCAGACTGTCATATGCTCAGGTCATTTTGGAGCAAAGAAATTTATTTTCACATACAACTGATATATGTGACGTAATAGCATGAAGGAATACCTCTGGTAAATGCGTTTTAGACTCTAAATTCTGTCTTATCAATGTCATCATACTTTCTCCAACAGAATAGAAATTAGAATGTGAATTATATATATATATTATTTTATTATACAGTTCTAATACATACAGTATATGCATAATATAACAGATATAGGGCTGCACAGTGGCCAGTATTGCTGCTGTGCAGTGCTGGACCCCTGGGTTTAGTTCCAGACTGGGGTGTTGTGTGAGGTTTGCATGGTATCCCAGTATTTGAGTGGGTTTCTTATACTGTACATGCTCTGGCTTCTGTAAAAAGTGGCCCTGGTGTGAGCGTGTGTGAGTGTGTGTTTTGGTCTGTTGGTGCCCTGAGATGGACTGATACTTATAGTGGAGCTCTTGCAGAGATCCAATGGGTTACATTTCAGGGAATGCACAGGAATGAGGGTAGTTCTGAAAATACTGGGAAACAGGACTAATAATGATGATCAAAATCTCTGGCTTTTAGGATCTGTAAGCATATGCCCTATGTAAAAAACTGAAGTTAACCAGATAGCAACTAAGAACTCAACTGGAGCAAAAATTAGGAGACAGTCTTACTCCAGGAATAAGGTTAGAAACCAGTACTCTACACAACTAGTGACTATGACAAGGTACAGATTGATATGGGTTTTATTTAACTACAATGAAGTAAAAAGCAGACATTTTGAAGGAAGCAAGATATACTGTGCTCAGATCACTTGGATTTTAAAATTTGATGAAACAGCTTAGCCGTGTAAACACCAAATCGGACCCCAAGGAGTTCACTCTGTGTCAAATTCACACCGAATGCTTCATGTATCATGCTGCAAATCACTACCAGGAAGCCACTCTGAGGAAACGGAGTCCCATAAGATCAATATTAAGTGTAGCTGAAAAAAGAAAAAGTCCATCTTCCATTTCAGACAGCCTGTTGCTTTCTCAGATATCTGTGACGTCACTAACTTGGCAAGACCAGTGTGCTAGATCACCCACACTCATCTCTATCGGACACCTGTGGGATGTTCTTGGGTGACATGTTTCATTGTGGCATTGACACTTACAGTAAGTGAGAGCTTGGGATTTGTTTTACTTATTATTCCAGATGGACCATAGAGAGTATTCAATGCACATTTGCACTTTGTGATTTAATTGCTCTTATTGTGGTGGTGATGGCTCCTTTTTGGGAAAGACCCTCTAAAAAGACCTGTACTGCTCTGTTCTAATTGATGAAAACATAAAACTATAATATAAAAGACGTGTCTTTCATTTTAAAAAGAAATGTCTTAGACAACACACTTCAGAGGGCATTTTGAATGGTCTTCTGGCTCATAAGTTAGTATATTAACATGGCTTTAAAAAACAGTAATTTTTTATTTAAGTTTAACAGAAATGACTCTTCTACTTACAAATTTGTTAATAAATTGTAAAATATCTATTTTTTCTGGAATATTCCATTTTAGAATTCACCACCTGCAATGCAGCTGGCTTTTAACAGTAAATTACAACAGCCTGATACAGCACACATAAAACTCTAGCCCATGCAATTCAAAGCCTCATTAATAACCAGGCTTTTATCATTCAATGAGTCAGCTACTTGCAAAAGCGAGCACGTAGGCCACAGGAGGTTTCTGCCTTCGGATTAATAAAGTGAGAAATGTTCTGGCTATTAAAAAAGGCAAACAGACAAGCGTTGCACAATCGACTGTTTTGTGCCTTTCGCAGAAGCTTTCGAAACCTGGCTTAAACCCCTCTGTGCTGAAGCCAAAATTATTTCCTGGTGATTTTTTCCCATAAAAAATAGCCGCAGCAGAGTAACATTAATGCAGACTATAAAACTTGTAGAGAGACCTTTTTTTGGTAGAGCATTCATGAGTGGCTATGAACTTTAATGACTGTAGAAACCAACAATTTAGTTCCCAATCTCTATTTACAGAAATAAATCTAAACCCCGTTTCTGATTCTGAGATTCAGGTTTGTGTTCTGGTCTAGACAATATAATACAAATATATTCTTTGCACACCTCACTCCTAGGCATCCTTGAGGGCTTTTACAAAAATAGAAACAAGGAAAATGTAAAAGCAAAAACATTTCACAATTCACTCTTGTACTCCTTTCCATAATCCCATAATTCTTTGGGCTCCCTTTTCTGCATATTAAGCACACTTGTACTTTTTCGTTTGTGTTTAACAGTTCATTTTGAAGACATCACCTGGGTTAATTTTGACATTGCTTTTGATGATTTTGAGGTCCACTCGTCGTCTTCTCTGATCAAGACTAAAGTGATTCTGTTCCTTAAGCCTGTCAGTGTAAAACATTCTTTTCAGCTCCCAAATGCATCTTGTTACTCTTCTCTAGACTGATTCCAGAGAACTGATATCTTTGATTTAACACGGTGGCTAAAATTGTACACAATATTCTAAATGAAGACTTAATTGTGAATTTTACAATTTGTATATAACAGTCCTTGATTTAAATTTTATGCTTTTCACTATATGTCCTAGCTAAATTGTTTGCCTTTTTAATTGCTTCCACACAATAAAAACAACAACAACAACAAAACAACAATAAGCAGTTCCTGGATGGACTCTGCAACAGAAATCACTTCCCCCCATCTCTTAGGGCAGGTAGATAAACTATGAATTGTAGAACTTCGAGCACAGGCTGGGCTTTGAATCAGGGCCATTTCTCAAACAGGAAGACACTTTCAATATTCCCAGCCTGCTCTCGCTCCATTAAACATTTGGTGCAAATACTCAAAAACAACAGGCGTAATGGAGCACAGAAGGCCATCAAGACTCCTTCTCCGCACACTCGAGGGCCATTTTTGCCTTCCTTATTTCCTCCCTTGGTAAGTACCAGCCTGGAAAATCACTAGAAGCTGTTTCAGTCTTTGCCAGAATCCCTGTGCATCAGGTTTCATTATGCAGCTTTTACAGAGGCCTTTCTATGCTTGGTCTCCGATTTCTCCCATTTTCTGTAGAATTAATCCTACATTCTGACTCAAACCTTACAGACGGTATGAGATGGATTCCAAGGCCACTTTGCATGGGCTTTACAAGAGAAAAATAGGGCTTGTCAGCAGCTGAAGTGGCCAAAATGAACATAATATTTTAAATTATCTTTGTGATACAATAAAGCTGGATGCTGGAGGTGGGGTTGTATGAAAAATAGAATGCCTGGAGATCTTGAGGGAGTTTAGTATGAAGGTAATTTATATTTTTTTCCCTCAAAGTGTTGAATCGTGGAAGTTGTTTTTAAATGAAGAAAAATGAGTGTTAATTTTTTTTTTCCCTAAAGAAAAATAAACTATGACACTGGAAGCGTTACATTAATCTTTTTTGATGCTAAATTACTAAATACATTTTTGATTCTGCAACACAAGGCAGGTGGCAGGGGATTAATTTTACTGAAGGTCAGTTCATTATTTGTTCCACACATAGAAAAATGCAATACAAGAAATGAAAAATAAATTCTTAGTTTTTCCCCCATGGTTCCTTTTATCATTCCAAACTGAGTTTCTTCTTTTATGTGGTATTCTATTTTTGCAGTTTGCTCTATAAGCTTCTCACAAACGGATTTAAAATAGGAAATTAATTCAGTAGCCCTTGTCTGGAAAGTAGAGTACTTACAACACAGAAATAAACTGCTAATTTGCAAAGAGCTGCTGCCCTCTGCTGTTTGAATTGATATTATTATAGAGAACTAGTTTGTTTTCCACGTTCAGTGTCAGACATGCATCACAGCCCTTGTTTCTTTTATCACTTGTTAAACATTTTTGGGATAATGTTTCTCTGGTGTGAGATGGCATGCATCACCCCTACTAAACACATCCATAGTACAAGACACTTGTCTGCTCTATGAGATCTTGTTTTTTTTGTCAGCAGTGGTTACAATCTTGCACTCCTGGTGAAATTAGATGGGCAAATCTTCTGAATTGATGGTCTGAAACTAAAATAAATCCTTTTTTACACCATTAATATAGGACTCCAACATGGGAAATCTCTCAAGGTTGTAATTACAGTTCAGTAATTGTGAATAAACACTCACAAGAGAAAGATGAAAACAGCAGTGTTTTTCCTAACAGTGCTCCTCAGGTTCCAGGTATCACTACTACCACTGCAATTAGATAGGACAGAATTGTTCCTATCTGTGCAACCTGAAGCGTATTTTGTCTAAGAGCTTCATTTTTACACTATTTTCTTTTTGAAACCTCAAGAGTACTGCATCCCTATTAATCTGAGAAGCTCCTGTCCCGCATGAAGGTGATAGTGTTAATTACTCATCTAAGGGAGGTCATTAAGGGAATGAAAGCTGGCATTTTTGCAATCAGCACTGTTTATTGCCAGCTTTTGACATGCAATTATGTTACAGTAACCAGCACATAGGGAATTACACAACATCCATTTTTTCGCTTTTATCCAGAAATTAAATGTGAAGTGAATGAACACTGGGAAGCATGAGACTGCTTTATAGGCATTTGAATACCACATATTCAGACTTACCGTTGGCAGAAACACCACAGGGCTGATAAAGATTTTCTTTCATCACTGCATAATGTCCCCACAAATAAAACCTGTTCAAAATATCACAAATTCAAATTTAGCATATCCCTATTAAGAGACTCTGAAGATATGCCAAACAAGCCAGTCTTAATGATGTATTTCTGCACATTAAACACTGCTTACTTCCCTACTGAGGATGCCTTTTATCTATGAAATACTGTAACAGTACATCACTGCTGTGGAAGAGATTGAGTTAATGGATACCTCTACTTCATAACTGTGTGGCTATTGTTTAAGAATGAGTCAGCGTGGCTGGCTGTTAAAACGAACAAGATGAGTGCAGATCTGTTTCGTGGGCACAGAGTAGGCCAAGTGGGAGTGAATGTGCTGGATTGTTGGTTATACAGCTCGCTGTGCATGAGTTTAACATTTCTCTTTCCTGCACAATGAAAATTAATTACAGCTTTTCAAAGTTATAAGATTGAAGTTATGTCATGCAGAGAGCCAGAGAAGATTGGAAAAAAGAAACAATTAAAATGATAATGCCTTATTGAAGTTCGATTTTCTTAACCCAGTCTTAATCTCCAATTAAAATTCACAATGTGATAAAACTCTCTCTTCCACAAGACAGACATACATTAGGGAATGGAATCTGTAATAAGCCACGTGAAATATATATGCCCCTATATCTTGCTATTGTAAGAAATAATTGTATCTTGTTTGAAAATATTATAAAAAAAACAGAAATAGCTTGTCATGTTTCTATAACGAAAGGCTGATTAGTCAGAGCTCATTAGGAACAGAGTCCAAATATAAAAAGCCTGTTTTTATTTCTCAAATAGCATGCATCTGTATTTCTGTCTGTTTGTATCGTGTTTTGCATAATAAAGGTCCGCCTGCAGAAAAAAAGTAGCTTGGCAATCCCCAGGTCGGTTCGACTCAAGGAGAACAGAGCAAGAGTGGACTTCTACTTCTGCATTCTTCCAACATCTTGGGTTAGGACATCAGCAGTGGATACACCAACAATAAACTGTCTGTTACTATGTGCTTGTGGTTTTATGTAATTTGTACCTAAGTTTGCAGGCTAAGTAAGAACTCTAACATGGAGGGCTGAAGCATGTTCCCCTTAACACCCAGAGTGTGGGGTTCTTTGATAAACAAAAGCACAGGTTATGGAAAATACAATATTTTGCAATAAAACACAAGGATTTGGTTGTGCAATTTGTGAAATAATTAAAAAGTTATGCCTCAGTATTGTTTTAGTGTACTTACACCTTTCAGTGAATGATTTAATTTTGTAGCCCCTGACATCCATTCCCGTAGATCTTTAAAGCTTTTGTGTGTTGCTCTTGTAGTTTTATACAGGCTTCAGCAGCTCAGGTTGAATTTCGATTGGGCATGCCATCCCCTCAAGTAAGGAAAAACTATAAAAGCATGAAGACTTGCTGCTAACCTTACCTGTGATTGTGCACTACCATGCAAGAACTAAATTTTCACTGAAACGTCAGCCTAGATTTGCATATGCATCACATTTCTCCATTTACTCAGAACACCTTACTGAACAGCATTAGCATTTCAGTTTCTGCAAGAGATACAAAGTTGTTTCTAAATGAAATATTCAATAATAGCTGCTAATATTACAGTTATTGTTACAATACCTTCCTTATTTCATTTATTTCTTCCCAGAACCTTACTCATCCCTACAGACACCCATCTAGGCAGGGGAAATAAGATATTGCGATTGCTTTGTGAGAAGACTGAAACAGAGCTATAGTGATTTCACAGAGAGATACTCAGTTGGAACAGAGCTCTTTGTTACCTTAGTTGTGTTCTGCCTTTCAAATCTATGCCTTTCAAGCTCACTTTTTAACGTTTTGATTCTGGTAAATGTTGCCTTGTTAGCTGTAGCCACAGCTCTAAAATAAAATCAAGAGATGAAAAGAATTCTGGTAAGATTTGAATGCGGAGTATTAATCTTGAAAATTTTTGAGAACAAAGAACAGAACTGAGAGCATCTCTAACAACTGCCTGCTCTTGAACTGCCACCGATTAGAAAAAACCTTCAGCCATCAAGATCCTGCACCAGAGTTCTCATGCTTTGGAGAAACAAAACATTTTGACTACAAGTTGCTTTTCCCTCCCTATCGTCTATGAAAGGTGGATGCACTTTCGGCCTTCAGCCAGTGCGACAATGTCCTATTCCAGGGGCACATCATCCGAGAGTGAGCATTTTTTCTATTTCTGCTGTATGTACAGACCCAGGCATTTATATGGATAGTGTATGGATTTTAATTGCAAATTGTATTCAGTAACCCACACAAAATGTCCCACAAGATGGGATGCATAGCTTCTGTGAACTGCATTATTATTGAGCTTAACAGAAAATCCCTTGTCCTTCACTCCTTCATTAATAGCTAAAGAACGTCAGAAAGAGCCAATGCCAAAGGACTAGTCATATGATTCCTCTTGTAATATTGAGAATTACGTCGACAAGTAGACATAGCTGCCCATGCAATCAACTCACCTGCAGAGAGGTGGACACTTCCTTTGACATCCTTCCTGCGTGTACGGACACACTTGAGAAGAATTTCTTCAATGTGCGCACGTAGTCTCCTCTGCTTTGGTCCATTAACACCAACAGAGTGCTTCCGCTTTGCAAGACTCATACAGTAAGTACTCTAATAGCTCTGTAAAGAGCTCTCAACAGCAAACTTCTAGTGAACAGATCAGGAAAGGCAAATACTCTTAACGCTGGAAAAAGAAATAGCCATGACGTTAGAACAAAAGCTGTGGTTCAGTCAGATATCGTCAGCAAGGCTCATAAAAACACACTCAGCCACTTAGCCGAAAAACAAAAATCTATTCAAGCTCTTTTTAAATGCTTCAAAAAACTTTATGCAAGTGTATGTGTTCCTTCTTAAGAGGCCACACTGCACCTTTGTCAGTGCTGGCATGACCTTAAACAAAACTCAAGATTATATCCACTTTAGATTGAAACATTGTTCTACTCATGGGCTCCTGAACTGGTTTTGCCAAATCCAAATGTAATGGCACCTTACACTGCCCTCTGGAATGACCCCATACGAATGACAATTGTGTCTTCATTAACTACGAGCCTGCCTAGTTTTTTAGAGAATGACAGTCACTCCACTTAGAAGGAAACAATATACTTTTGACTCATGGCATAACAACATTGAAGTATACTTTTGATGCACTGATATTGTGGTTTTGGCCCAGTGTACTTCTACTGTCCCACTCTGGTGATATGAACACTTGTTTCTATAAGGTGAAAGAGGGGCTCAGTAATGAGGGAAGAAAAGTGTGTATAAGAATGTCTAGAAAACAAATGGGTTATTTATGAAAGAAAAATGTCGTCCAGTGTTATTTTACATATTATTTTAGATTGTCTTCACTTTCCAACTATAAAAACAAAAAATATTCTTAAAAATTGTTCGATTTCTAGATTCATTTTCTAGAAATGTACTGTAAGTAGGAAAAATATGCTTTAACAAAGTAATATGTACAGTAAATGAGAGCTGGAGTTCTGTAGATGTTAATTTATTAAGACCTCTTGTATAAAATAATTGGCGAGATATAGAAGTGAAACTATCCCCCATCCTGCACACAAAAACAAATACCCACAAAAACCCCAGGTCTCCGAAATCTGCCAAGCAGTTCTGATCATGCAGATATGATCCTTAGAATTCTGGGGCAACAAGCTGCAATTTTACATAAGGGGGGACTTATGGTACTGAATTTGGCCCTGAGTTTAAAGAGCTGAATTAAATAACTAGCTGAAACTCGCTTTTAAATAACCATTCAAAAGAACTAAAATTGTATAAATGTTTTAAGTCACTGGCATGTGTAGCAGTTGCTTTGATCCCATGTACACTGCAATAGAGGCAGGAAAACTGACAAAACAGATGAGAACATAAAGAAAAAAAAAAGCAGGTAGATTTCAGGTAGAATTTTCTGAATTGTTTTCCGAGGTCGAAAGCAGGGAAAATTAACCCATTTTCAAACTGCTTCTTCCAATGCAGGGTTGCAGGGGAGTTGGAACCTATCCTGGCAAGCAATGGGCACAAGACAGGGTACACGCTGGATGGGACACCAGTCTAACACAGGGCAGACAGACTCACTCCAGGGCACTTTTTCCCAGAAGCCAATTAACCTACCACTATTTTGGGACTGTGGAAGGAAACTAATTCTGGACTTAGGGTACTATTGTATATTCTCCCCGAGTTTGCATGGCATCCAGGACCCCAGTGCTGCAAGGCAGCAATGCTAACCAGTGCGCCAACATGCAGGAAGCTACAAAATTAAAATAAATGCAAATGAGAAAAAGTATGAAGGCCTTGAAAAAAGTAGTCAAAAGGGGCCCATCTTAAATGAAAGCACAACCAGGACATTAGACAACTTGAATGTTTCCAGATAAAAAGGGACCAATTCAGTCCATTCAGCTCATTTGGATTAACCCTCACTGGCATGACAGCAGAAAGGAGAGATGCCCTGGCACACAGATCAATGACACACCATAGACTGCAGATTCCCAATTAAATTCAGTTTAATAGATTGTTAAAAATAAGGCTAAGATGCTATTAAAGCACACACCTACCAAGAAATATTGTCATGGTAACAAGACAGTGAAGGCTGTAGGTTGCTTGTGATGTCTGCTTCTACTTAGCCAGAAGTTAAAGGCCCCAGCAGTATGTAACACATACGGATTCCAGAGCCCCACACTGTAAAAACTGGTATTTAAAACAAAATACACTGTGGTGATCTTCAAAAACGTGCATAGCTCATTAGAACAAGAGTGTTTTACAAAATCAGCCACTCTTACCCAAAACTTACTTGTATTTGTTTTCCATTATGTACCTCTTGTTACTGGTTTATAAACAATCTGCATCAAAACAACAAACCAAGCCACTTATGTTTCATATACATATTTATATATATATTTCATGTACAAAGTTACATTCTGAACCACAAAGGCTCAATCATAGAAATAAATACTGAAATGGCTACACTGCGATACGAAGACTGCTTTATCCCCCCATCACAGGAAAAAAAAGCCCCCTGTTGTTCTGAACAGACACTTAGCATTCTGCGTTTACAGAGGAAAGTGAAACACAGATTAAAGTGTCTTCGACAAAAATGTACAAAAAATTACACAGACCATAAAATTTTAAAAGTAGGATTAAAAGTTTTCAAAATGCAAGTATTAATAGATCAAATGAAGGAAGAAAAAAAAACAGAACTCAGTGTTTAGAAAATGGTTTCTGAGGTGCAACAGAATCTGTTACATTTCTATGTATCCCTGTAAGTAATGTTCCAAACAGATTTTCAGAGATGTATATTTTAAAAAATATATATAATAAGTGAATAACTGTTCACTTGGATGACTGCAACTCTTAAACAAGTTCTAGGGCCAAGGGCAGTGCGAAAAAAGCTGTCCCTTAAAAATAACTAAGCGAGGTTTTTTTTTTTTTTTTTTTTTGCTTTGGTAACTTTGTGACACCCACATAGAAATAAATACTCCGTCAGACATGGTTGTAAATACAAATTTAGTTCCTTAGAACAGTTAGTGTACATCATTAAAAGTGTGTTTTGCTTAAACTAAGGCAGCCTATGTTGCTTAAAGTGTCTGCAAGCTATATCTTTCACAGGAAGGAAGACCTAACAGGACAAGGGAGAATAAAGTAAGACGGTAGCAAAGGGAAATACAAATGGACTTCACCATGCAGGCATACACAACCTTAAAAACAGGCCAGCAACTTGAACACTATTCCTCAAGGATTAGTGGGACACGAGCACACTGTCCACTCATTTGCCGAGTAGAAAGGAAACGCAGGATGGGTGTAAAAGACAGTCAAGTCTGACATACATACCACTCGGAGTACATTAACAGCGTGGTAGCCTGTGAGTCAAGATCTATTAAACTATTACACAGGGAGTAGAGCAGGGAACACAAGGGACACAAACCTGTGGCACTGTCACATAACTATGACTCCCCAGTGTTTTAAAAAAAAAAAATTACATCCCCACAACATTCCCAATCTCCGTATAACAATGTGTGTATCATATAGGTCCATTGGTTTCTCATTCATCTCTAATATACAAGCTTAACTACATCTAAGGCGCAGCAGCATTTCGCTTCCATCTCCAAAACATACAAAGGAAGAGTTTGAAGCTTCCCTGACAAGGCAGGGATGTGGGTGACGACACTCAACCAGGCTGCAGTCACCAACCCTTGCCTGCTTTGTTATTACAAGGAATAGAGAAGCGTCATACATAGTGAAAAGTCCATCCCACACTCGGGTGCAAAATAATAAAAAAAAAAATAACAATAGGAATACAGATGCATTTAAAATTAAAATTTTAAAAAAGAAAAAGAACATGCAGAAGGTTTTCACGGTCTTCCTCTTACTTGCTGATGGCACTGTGTGAGAATGAGGTGGATCACTCTTCGCTCAGCATGACCTGCCACACGATCAGATGGCTTCGTTCTGCTTTGGCCAGAAAGGGCTGGAGCTGCAGTGTGGTGTCGGATTCCTCTGCAGCGGATCCTTCGTCACCTGCAAAAGCACAACCGGGGAGTTCATGGGGAGTGTTTGAGGGGGCTGGTTGATTTCGCAGGAACACAGCTTGGAATTACAATGTAAGCCTGGGGATGCCTTAACAGAAGAGCTTGCTTGCTTAAGGGCTGAAACAGTGATCCACCCCTCAAGAGCTCCCTGCTCGACTGAGGAGTCTCTGATACAAAGTGGTGACGTTTGGACTTGGAGAGCTCAACTGAACTCTTAACCTGAACAGGCTGAACTACTTGAGAAGCCCAGTTCATTTAATGGCACAGCACAGTGACCCAGAGAAAAAAAAAGGTTTTTGTATGTGCTGTGGAATTGGTACTGTGCAGTGGTTCTTTGTCGCTTGCAGCAATGATCGACTTACTCTTAGATTCACTTAATCTAAACTAAAGTTTTAAAATGTTTGCATCCCTGGTCACTTTTCCTTTCATACAAAGAAAATCTCATTTTAAAATGTGAAGTTACAAATCTACATCTATCAGTAGAACCATACATTACATAACCCAAAGATGCTTAGTTCTGTAAGAACTGGAAAGTATGTAACCTAAAATAGGCAAGAGCATTTAGATCCATCTTCTACCAGTAAAGGAAGAGTAGCATCAACATTTGCTCTATTTCATTATAAGGGCAGAGTGCTATTCTGTACCTGTACCATCGATTAATGGCAAGGAGCTTCCATGCATATAGCAGAAAAATACATGTTTTATGTTTTGAGCAGTTGCATGCAGGTGTAATGGAGGAGTATGCAATGGTGCTTAATGTATTGCTCCATCAGATTTATAGGCAATTCTTGATGCATCCGATAATACTTGAGAATAACCATGGTTAACGCAAATGGCGATCATCCTTACCCATTCTGAAATCAATGTAGCCCTCTCCTCCACTGAGCACTAGGACAGACTTGACAAGCTTGTCCTGGCTGGACGGCTCTGGGGCAGAAGAACCTGGTTTGTCAGTAAGAGTGTCACTTCCAGAGCTGGCTGAAGAGCAAATCACCTGGCCTGTTAAAAAGATAAAAGCACAGACACGCTTTAATAATAACAATAATAATTGCTTACACTTATACAGCGCTTTTCTGGACACTCCACTCAAAGCACTTTACAGGTAATGTGGACTCCCCTCCACCACCACCAATGTGGAGCCCTACCTGGATGATGCGACGGCAGCCATAGTGCAAGACATTCGCTTTGAAAGACATTCGTTATCACCAGAAATACAGAATGATGAAGTCTACAATTTATGTGTAGCAAGGGATGAATACAGAAGGAATTCTGTATGAATACTGTAGGGCCTGATCTGATAGTTGTTTCCATTTAAAAAATGAAAAGAATAAGGGGAGATGTCCTGAAGAGTTCTGTGATAAACATTCCCAATTACACACCCATAAAAAAACATACTGAAAATACAGATATGAAAAATGATTACATCATGTCACAGATGGAAAGCTTCTGCTGTTCCACCACATGCTATGCTGAAACAGGCATTTCTTGCTTCTTGAAACGTGCAGTCAGAACCTTACCTGGAACTGCAGCAAAAAACTTCACTGCGTCTCGGTGCCCGTGGAAGCAGAGCTGTGCATGGGCCATGGAGCAGTAGGGTATGTATGTACCTGGAGTCACTTTGTCACTGTTCTCATCCCCATACACCCGAATTACACTGCCTGGACCTTTCGCAGTTCCTGTGGCAACTTTATTAGCTTTAAAATAAAACACATTAAACATTTCATTAGTCCAGAAGGCATCTGGGCTCCAATGTTCACCTTTCAATGAACAAATGAAGCACTGAACGAGCACAGTGCAGGCATTGGACTAAGGCAGTGGTGAGGCCCAACAGAACTCGCACAAAATGGTGACAGCATTGACGTGCCAAGTCATGGCAGAAGGGTGAACTGAAACTGAAAAAAGAAAGACAAATGAACACGGACAGACATGCTGAACTGATACTCATAAAAGCGATGGAGCAAGCCAAAACAGTCGTCTTGACAGCCGTGACAGTGTGAGGCGGCATTTCTTTAAAGGCCTAAAAGACGCATTATGGGCTCATTCGTTACGCCGCATAGCTCCATTCCTAGGAAAAGAAGGACGACTGCTGATGGAAAAAATAAAGGGGGTTAAAAAGATAGATGGAATTGATGAAAAAAAACAAGAAATGTCAGAACTGATAAGTAGTGGCCATGAAGAAACAAACAGGAAAAGGAATGAGCGCCAAAGCCTGTCTGCAGCAGAGGCCAAGGCACAAGTTCTCAGTACGTTTGTGGTTCTCAGCAAACATACACCTGCTGTGATGCACTGTTCACAGGTGCGAAAGAGAGGGAAATAGAGGAATGTGGCTGAGCCAAACAGTCCTTTAAGTTCTTTTCTTGACTGACATATTTCACTTTAAAAGAGTCATGCTTTTATTTTGCATAACAACGCTGATGTGCCTACTATAACCTGAGTGCAGGTCACTAAGGTCCCATTCTCAAAGACGTCAGAGACTCAGGATTTGTGCTTAACTGTGGCCCAATCCGAGTCTGTCAGTAATGATTATGATTCCTCATTTGTGTGGTAATAATGCAAATCTGAGGTGCAGCAGGTACTGTTTGCAACAGTCTACCAAAGGAAAAAAAATGCAGCAGATATGGGGAACTGTGATAAAAAAAAACATGAAAACTCTATAATAGTTAGCCCTGACATCAGCTTATGAAAACCAAAATATTTAAATCTTCGTTCTGCTTAACACTGCCCTCCAGACCACTTAAAGTTCAATTCTTTTAAATTGCCCACTTATAACAAGGTTTATCACTTCACTACAGTGTCAAATAAAGCTCTGAACCCTTTATGGCAGCTTTGAGAACAAATAGATGTGTGTGAGGGGACGTTTTAAAAGACTTTCTGAAGCTGATATTCAATTACCTACCAGATAGTCAGAACAGTACAGTAACTTCATTCTGCTACTGACATTAAAGAAACACAGAAATCAAATATGTCGGCCAAGGAAAGGCCTTTCAAGAAACTACCTGGAACTGTATGCATTCGGCACGGCCCTGCTAGGGAAGGGAAGGGGTTACATTACGGAAAATGAGGGGTGGAGAGATCAGAGAGCAGGGGGCTCTGAAAGGGCAGAGAAAGGCCTGGAGCAGTCAGAGAGAGAGCAGCTTGTTTGGTTTGCGGTCAGGACTTACCCCTCAGCCCCAGTAAACGTCCCTGGTGAAGGTTAACGGCTACAGTAAGAAAACGGAGAGGGGGGAGAGTGGACAGGTATGACAGTAGAGGAGAAGAGTTAATGAGAACCCACCACTCCTCAAAGATCCTTCTGAGTCAGGTCATATGGCCTTGGGCAAGAAATGCTGCAAGCCTGCCTTTACCGACATGGGCTCCTGGTACTACGATCCGAGAGCACCATTCTTACTGGCAACACTATCTAAGCATTTATTCTGCATTAAAGTTCAATTTCTTAATTGTATTGATGTCACTATAATTCTAGAGTAAAAATGAGCTAATTTTATTATTTGTGTCCCTGGGAAGAAACTTTTTTTTATACAAGGGGAAAATCAGTCAGACATCTGTTGAACTGTTCTGCTAGATACAGATGACAAAATAATTAAGGGTTACAAATATACTCCTACTTATGAACCGTTAATTGCAGAGTCTCAAATCCCAGATACCTTTTAATAAAATGGTTTGAGAAACAAATATTTCTTTTAAGGAAGAATAATTCTGAACAAAAAAAGGCCTGAGAATACTTCAAGGATAGCTGTTTAAAGCTCCATGGTCTGTACTGGATACTAACTCACTATCATAAACACAGAAAAACAAAAACTTAATATATTATATTTGGGTCATTTAACTTCATCTTATATTTCCATCTGATTTGCTTTATAAATAAAAGTAATATAAATTAATCTGAATGCGAGTATCTGTTAAGAGAAAAATACATTGCTACAGTATTGGCCTGTTATTCAATGGCTTACTTGTTACATATTTAAATACAGGTGTGTGAAATAAATCTGTGATGGTTCAACCGTCTTACTAAGTTAGGACAGTGTTTCTTCCCAGTCCTAAAGACTCTGTACATTTAATTTGTCATGGATTCAAGAACACTGTGTGGACACCACTTGGATGTCCTTCAAAATGTTGACCAAGTGTCCTGTTGATGTCTTGACAGAAGTACAGTGGGCCAATGTGTTAATATTTTTCAAGAATACATCAGTCTATCCTCTCTTGCAGTCAGTTACGTACAGACAGAGCAGTTAACCAATCTTGCAAATAAACACTACAGTACTGGTACAGACACACTTCAGCTGGAATGGATATGTGATGTCATGGAATATGGAAAAGGCCCAAGCCAAAATAAAAACTATAACAAGATTTTGTCTTTTAATCGCATATTCACTGGTTATCATGCAGTTACGTTTTTTGTGCATAAAGGCCATTGATGCTGAACTCCACTCTCAAAACAAGCATTTTGCTTCAGTTTGGAATGTCATGCATCTTTTCAAAACAAAACAAAGTGAAGCTACTTACTTTCAATCAAAGGAATGGAAATAATAACTCCGTTTCCAGTTCCAACCCAGAGACGATTACAAGACACCATTAAGGCTGTAATCCTTACAAAAGAAAAGCCTAGTTTGCCAGTGCCTGTGAAAAAAGCACAAGAATACTTGAACTACATTGAACTACAGCACCACCATTACCATTAATTAAGAGAGTTACAGAAATTGTTCAGTTTCAACCAAACAGTTTCAACAGTGCTCAAGTGTCAGAATCTTGCCAGATGTCTAGGTTGCCAATGGCTGCTGAGCTTTGAAAAGCTCAATAAAATCTCTATTCTGAAGGCCAGAAACTCTTTTAAACCCCAAGTTTTAAAAAAAACCCCACAAATGTTATTTTAATGTGAGAATAATTCATATATTAGTTATTGCGAGACTCCATAGCTGAGTTAGAACATCAAGATTATTCTCCCAAAGTGTTCTGTGGTGTTTTCAACCTGGAGGAGGGAAACAAATTCCTTACCCAGCATTTTGCTGACATAGGGCTCGATATCGACGTCCTGTAAGTGCTGGAAGGTGTGAGCATGGAAGAGCCGCAGGGTGGAATCCAGGCGAATTGACACCCAAATACCATCGCCCACCCACGCCAGCTGTCTCACCTGGCTCTCCTTTCGAGGATGAGCATCGAAGGATTTCTAAAAGGAAAGAACAGCAACGATGAATAAGAACTGTAGTTGTAGTTTTCTACATCCAGGTCATCGTTTTTGAAGAAATTTAGCAAACCATTTTCTCTTTATACTTTCTGCTTTCACACAGCTTTGCAACCAGATCATATCAATTAATGACGTAAGGAAACAGGTGGGAATACACTGTGCCAAACACTATCATCGTAATCTCACTGGTTAAATTCCACCTGGTCATCAATGCTAAATGAGGAGTATTGAAACCTTGCATCAGGCATTAAACACAAATTTATTTTATCCCTTTTTACTATTTATGAGATGAAGCTAGTTTAAAAAAACAAAATGGTCAGTAAATATGCTCACCTGCAATGACATCCGCAAGATAAGGAAAGTATAAAAATAAGGTCAGAAATGCATGTCACTCCTCCCTCCCTACTCACCTCTATTTTCATGGCTTTGGGCTGAACCACGTAGATTTTATTTCGGTAGCCACACCACACCTTGTCATGCACCACCGACATGCAGCGAATGGAGTGATGGGGTCGCCCCAGGTCCAAAAGGTGATAGTTTGTTAGGTCCCACTGCCCATCTGTGAGTAAAGATACACAGGAGGTTCCTTAACTCAAGGATAATGTGTGCCCCCTCAGTGACCCTAATAGCCTTTGAAACAGTCTGGCCCACTCGTCTGAAGAACAGACTTGGTTTTCCAGATTTCTGTGAGCAAATAGGTTTTCACTGAGCAAATTTCTGTTTCGTGTTTATCTGTGAGGATATACCGGGCTTACTGCTGTACCTCAAAATCACTGAGTGATCGCAACATCAGGCAGACATTAGCATCAGGCAGACTGATGTTGGGAGTCACCAATAACAAGCTGCCAAAGACGACACTATTTTTTAGGATTTCCCGAGCTATACTCTCAATTTTTAGGGGAAAAAATTTCACCAGAATTTTTCAAAACAACATATCAACTATCTTGTTACATACACTGAAGGCAATGGGAGTGTCATTTTACCAATACAAGAAGTTATACTGTAACCAAAATATGTTTTCATGTCTGTGTTTCTTCTTACCTACACCTCGGTGAAAGATGGCCAACGTCCCATCAGCCAGTGCAACTAATACCCTTCCTTTGACATGTCTGGGGAAAGATTTACAAAAAGGAAAAAATAGGATTGTAACTTTAAGGACAAGAATCTGCTAAAGTGATTTTGTATTTCTCTTCAAACCAAAAATACAAAATCAGCCTACAGTGATTGGATGCTTGTCACACATACATCAAAGCAACCCATCTAAGAAAATCTATATTTTTCTTTTTTTTTTTAAATATCGAAGTCTTGGGTTAAGACTTCTACCAATATGTGATATACTTTTCTCCCAATATGTGATAGGCAGAACCATTCAGGTTTGTATTTAGAAATACATTTTTAATTTTAAAAAAGTCTATGCCAGTTAATTTGTGATTTCTGAAAACCTAGCATGGATATAATTATTTTTTTTGTCACAATCAAGTTTTATGTGCAGTGCAAGTCAGGTGATCAAGATGGAACAATGATTCAATTCTCATTTTGCCCACTAGATGGCTCTTCCTAACTGTATAAATTCAACAAGTGTCTAGGTATCGTTTCTTATTGCTGTGTATTGTTTTGTCCATACATTGACTTCCAGTCATACTTGAAACTGAAAGAACAACAAAATCTATTGGAGAATTTGTATCAGAGAACTGTCACATACAGTAGCTATCTAATGAATATGACGGAAGCATTTTTACTTTTAATTATTTTCAGTACAAAATATTCCTGCATGTCCTGAGCACATTTCTTACATATAGATTCTTTTCAATTTGTTTAGCAAGTAAAGAGTCAGGCACTCAAAACGCTTCAGTGGGTAGGCATTGATCATTCTGGTAATGGAGGCTTGTCCTGCTGGGTGTTCTCTGAGGAATGGGACTGTATGAATTAAGCAGATGAACCAGGGCTGAATGGGAGAGGGGCAATCATGAGGAATATCAAAAACAAGTGCAAATAACACAGAGCTAAAACAGGGTAAGAACACCCAACATAAACCAATTAATAACTTCAGTGAAGAACACTCCCTCATAGCAAAGCACATACTACTAAACAACTGTACTTACACAATGCTGAGAATAGAGTCCTTCAATTTTATTGAATGGAGACACTTCCTCCACTGAGCCACTGAAGAGTGGACGTACAAGCTGGAAAACAGCAAAGTGGCAAGCACAAAACTCAGCTACAGAAACCAATTCACTGCATTTTATTGAGTACTAGTAGAAGTGTTGACAATAATAACGTTCAAAAGTGCTCACAGAAAGTCTTAGATCTTTGGATATAACTGTGAGCTATTTTGCAAATATCCAATCTCACTCTGCTAACATTACTAGTATTATTTTTCATTAAAAGGTGTTAATTCCAAGTGCGGGCTCTCTCAACCTGACCTGTTATCCACTCTAGATTGCTGGATCATTGATGGATTACTCCTGAGTTACACATGTGGGGTAGATTTCAGATTTAAGTTTTTAGCAGCTGTAGAACATGACTTCCAAAAGCAGGTCTCATCTGATATGTCATGTAGAATAAAACCACCATGCCAGTGCCCCATGTCAGAAATGTATTTTACTCCCATTGGAGCTCTCTATAACCCTTAACTTTTATTTTTCATGTTTTTTGGGGGGGATATGGAAGTATTTCTAAATATGCATTAAATGGCTATGAAATTCAATCATTCAAAGGCAATGCAGAACTGTAATGACTCTCAGAATGTTCTGATTTTAATAGCTTTTTAAAGAAGCTCCACTGTCAAGGCCCATAAGAGATGAAAAATTGAATCATAATGGAACGTGCTTCGAAGGGACAGCAAATGAGTCCTGATTTGGTCTTTGTAGGTGCACCCCTCATCAGTGAAGCCTACCAGCCATTCTGAGCTCCAAGCCACATGGTGGGCAGGACACTGCTCATCTTCTGTGCCTCCTCTCTCATGAGATCCTGCTCTTCCGGCAGAGACGTCACGCCATCCTTGAATAAGTCAGACTCCCTGCAAGCCAGCATTAGGGTTAGTTTCTTATTCATTACAAGGTGGAATGGAGTGTAAAGGTCAGGTTCTCTAATTTTTTATTGAAACTGGTATGCATGCAAGACGAGACGGAAAGTGAAGCAGATCTCCACTGCAACAGAGTTCAGAAACTAAGCAAAGACCGGATCAGTACTGGGATGGGAGACCTTAGAAAACCAAATTGCTGGTATTGGAGAAACAGAAGGTGAAACACTTCCCTTGGACCAGACACTGCGCAGGCCTTCAGACTAGATGTTAAACCAAGGTCCTGATTTCTTGTCCATCAAGATGCTATGGCACAGTTTGGAAATGTATGGTATAAAATCAAGTGTCCTGGCTAAACTCCACTCTGGACCTACACAATCTGACTTTCCTATATTTTTGAAGCAATTTCTCACTTCTGCACCTGTTCAGATCTCTGGTGAGGCGGGAGGTGCATAAGGACAACCACATCACCCAAGTGGGGGCTGCACTTCAAAGGTAAATGTAAATGTAAAGCACTTCTTTGGAAACTTCCATATAAATACATGAAGGCATTATTAACATACACAGCTCAATACACTGTTTATCATCGCCTGATGAAGCCGTTCTCCAGAGGCGTCCCAGCTCTTGAACCCTAAACTATCTTTCACCTTGCTGGCTGCCTGCACTCTGCTGGGCACCTGTGTCAAGCCCTGCAGAATACATGAGGCCAGGAGGCTATCTGGCACTGATTTTTATGTTCTGATCCGGTTTTGCCTTGCATGCACTTGTGAAAGTTTTAATTTCCTGCACCTTTGCGGATAGACGGGGGTGCTTTCGGCAGAGTTCTGCACTCCCAGAGGGTCTGTGAAGACGTGCTCCGTGTAGATTCCTGGCTGGCTGATGTCTGCTCCGTCATCCCCTGAGCCCGCGCTGGCTTCGGTCGCTTCTGTGGCCTCCTCTGCCGTGGGCACCCCTCCTTCCACTGCGCTGTTCTCAGCACCCGTCTCTCCTGGGAGAGGGAAGGATCATGCGCACACAAACCAAAGGAACAATCGGCAACTACCACTTGCCATAAAAGGGCCAGAAAAAAAGCTGAACCCAGAGACAAACTCGGGATAGAAGCAGAAATTATCTCCACAATTCCCCCCCCTGTTTCTTTCCTCCTTTCCCTGTCTTACATGTTTCTCTTTCTTTAAGCGTTTCAACCTCCTTCATTTCTGCCCTGTCTGCAGGACAGGAACCTGATGTGTCACACTCAGCTGTGTTTAGCGAAAGTGCAAGTCTCCCAAGTTACTGCATAAAAATAATATAAAAATTAAACAGCAAGATGGTCAGCTCTTACTAGCAGAAGACAACACTCAGATTAACTTTTCAAACAGCATTTGGAGTGACACGAATGTGCATATTGTGTACACAATGACAAGGTATAATGTAACTTGAATATAGTCCACGGTCATATACTGTATTATACAATATACTTATAGGTTTTAACCAAAACAATACTTCCACAAAATCCTTTAAAAGTGAAAATAAGTGTTGCTTGTGCATATAACTGTGCATGTATACCACAGTACTTGCAATGCACTCACAAGATTTACTACGGCTGCACCCCAAAGAAGGACATTTTACACTGAAGCACTTTTTAATTATATTTATCTGCGGTTGTATTATGCGCCATTGATTCAGGTTTGTTTTTACCAAACTGCAATGCACATTTCCTAACAAGGCATTTACAAGCTGCAAAACACAGACAATAAATGATACGAAACAAGACGCCTATAGCTCTTCAAGCCTGGCAGAGGAAATACAGGATGTCAGCCTGCAGTCTACCTGTCTGGACGTCTGGGATGGGGGAGGCAGACACAGGGGTGCTCTCAGTCTGTGGGATGGTGGCTGTCCCCTCGGTAGTACAGCCGACTACAGTGATTCCCCCCAGCATGCTGTCGCTGCCCGCAGAGCCGCTGCTGGCCACGCTGGCTGTCAGGGAGGCGTTGTCCGCTGCCCCACCCTCTGCCTCCTGGGGAACCTCTTCCCCGGCTGGGTAGTCAGTCTCTCTGGCACCTGCGAGCACACACCTGCTTGTCAGCGCCTCCCAGTGTACAGCGCTCTGCTTCTTTAAAAGTGTCCTGAAGGGGCTATGCAATATGCAATTATCTTAATGAAATTACCCATAGTGCAGGACTGAGTTCAGGATGACATTTGTCTGCACTTTGCAAACCAATGTAGAAATGCGAAGCATTTAACCAGCGCCAAGCTTCATAGGTTTATAGGAACCATAAGACTTTACAGGTGTCAAACGAGACACAAGGATCTTCAATGTTTCAATTTAAACTTTGCAGCGAATGGTGAAGAGCTTTAGGAGAAACACAGTTTTGATTAACTGTTTAGATGCGTAAGTCAATCAGTGCAGTCTTCACTGCATGTGCACTAGGCACTGTGGTGCTTCCATTAGGATCTTGATTGCCATATAGCACAGGTGAGGAGCTGACTGGGACAGTGTTCTGTAATGGAAATGGCTGAAACGAGCATCATATTAAGAAATTAATATAAAGAGATAGTTATGACATGATAACTGACCGCTAATATTCTATTTCTTTGATGCAGTGTCCTGACTAAGGCTTTTGTTTACTGAAAAGTTGACAATATTCATTAAGTGGGTGTGTGTTCTTCTCTTTGTTTTGTTCATAGTATCTAAAATGTAAGTAAAAAGGAAAAAGAAACCTTACCTTATGAAAATGTACCTGTTAAAATGTCATTTTAAGAGATGTCCGAACGTGCATGTATTTCTATGTGGTCCTGAAAGCTAGCTGTACATTTACCTGGCACGCTCGCGATGCACAGGACGTGGGAATTGCACACAAAGAAGTTCTCCAGAATATTGCCAGGCTGGTTGGCATCGATGACCATGACTTTGGTGGTGGAGTGAGTGCTGGTGCAGATCCACACCAGGCTGGACAGCTCCTCGTGTTGTCGTAGCTCTTTCTCCTGCTCCTGGGGGACACAGGCAGACACGGTGAGATTCTGCTTCCAAAGGCCCAGGGGAGCCTCGAAACAGGACAGGATAATACAGAGTCTTTCAAGAGCAACAAAATCAATGCAGGAACTAATCATGCTCGTCTCGTACTTAGCAGGTGTTCTGGCAACTTGTACCTGCATCGGCTGAACTGTCTGTCAGGAATAACTGAATGTATGGTAAATCCAAAATGATAAACACAATTTTCAGTGTAGCAGAAACTTTAAAATTCTGCATGAGCTTAAAGTGCTTTTCCATAAGACTAGATGTTCAGCCTAATTAGGCTGAAGAGGTGTGAAGCATACCCCTGTGTTAATGCAGAAGTAATTCACTTGAAGCAAATACAAACTGTAAAGAATTTGTCTATGGTACAAAAAACTACATCTCTATATTAATAACAGTGATGATGATATATATAACTAATACAATCTCAGTTCAGGTATGTATGATGCTTACTATGCTTAAACCTGCTTGAAATTCTGAATTTGTTCCCACAAATAACTTTCAGTGGCTTCATTAATTTTTTTGGTCACTACTGTTAATCTGAAGATTCAAACCCCCAGTTTTTCTGGGATAGCCAAAACGTTCCTAGATTCGGTATGAATGCTGAAGAACATGAAAAGGTGATGGTTCTTTCAAGTGTTCCTCAAAGACGCTGATCTCTGATTCATACTGGAAAGCAGACCTTGAGCTCCTGCTCCAGCCTGTCCAGACTGCTCTGCGATCCTTTCCTCTGCCTCTGCCTCTCCGCCTCCGAACTCGCGACGTCGTTGTAGAAGACGCTGGCCCCGACAATGGAGCCGCCATCGCGGGTCTTTCCTCCGGATAAGTTCACGCCTGCAGCACACCACAGCTGCAAAACACACCCTGCCGGTCACTGCAGCTCCAAAGATGACAGAACGTGCCCTTCAGCTCACTTCAGAAATCCCGCCAGAATGAAAGCCAAGAACTTTGCAAACAGGGAAAGTTGACAATATACAGAAAGGTTCCAGACTCTCAGCCACTGGACATACATTTTCATCACTAAAGATAGAGTACACATCTTTTGTAGCACTTCTATTACCAGCTGCTGCTGTTGTCATACCTTCATAGAAGCATCTTTCTCATCCAAAGGTCTAAGGAACACAGGCACAGGCAAATTCTTCATCCTGCTTTCTGCCTGCCCGCCATTCGCCACCTGGAGACAGGAGAAAGATGAGAAGCCTGGCTATTTCACCAAAGTAGATAAACAATGTTCTATGACACAGTATATAAAACAAATAGTGTTAGCACAGGGCCCGCTTTGCTTTTCGAATCCTATTGAAGTACAATATACTATTAAGTAGTACATTCAATTTTTAGCTATGTTTTAGTGCATTCGTCCAGAAAACAACACTGTGAACACACATATCAAAACAGTCCTCAGTCTAAATTTTTACTGTCAGAAAAAGAAAACAAAGGCCATACCAATACTAAATAAATATATAGGGAAGTATGAAATGCATGTTGTTGGCACAACGCAAAGTCGAGTGGTTATATGCAGGTCAAAATGCTGAAAAAAAACAGCCCTGTACAGTCCTTCTTTAGGAGGAGCTCCAGGGCGGACAGATAGAAGCAGAAATGCAATGTAGACATTTTTGTTTTGTTTCTGGTGTCAGCAAACTATGCAGTTTTGGTTTCTGATTGAACTGTGCATTACAGTGTTTAAGAAAAGACAAAATTGAATTACTGCCTACCTTGTACTTCTGGGGAAGACTCCAACCGCAGGCCTGGATCCTACCATCATCCTTTTGTACATGGTCCTTCACCTGCCTGTACTGCGCCCTCTTCTGCTCTCTGCGTGAGGCCAGATTACCCGAGTCAATCCTGAGGTGGACAGAAGGAAGAAACAGGATGAGGGGAAAATAACACATGAGTTTCTGCAACAAAAGCACATTCTGGGCTGAACCCAAAGACAGCCCAAACACCCCCATGGGTACTTACTCCTCATTGAGAAAGTCAAACGCTTTTGATTTGTCGCTTGGTAGCTGAGATAAAGTGCTGCTTCTTTTCTTGACAGTGGGGGTGATGTGTGAGGTGGGTGCGTTGTATTTGACGTTAACTGGTGGCTCAGGTTTCTTGGTGGTGTTGCTCGAGGGGTTGAAGAGCCGGCTAAAACTGGTGGAGGGAGGAGAGAAAGGAGACAAGGAGACTAACAGAAATTCAGAGAAAGGAGAAGAACTAAGATCAAGGCCACACAACACGAAACCGAAAACCTTTCATCACCATGCAAATAATTCCATCCCCAGGGAGCCTCACGGTTAACCAATGGAGATTAAAAAGCAGGACCAAGATTCCCCAAACACCAGCTTTCTTCAAATGGTGCACAAATCCGACCAAAGATCATTAGTTTCATTAAAAACGAATGATCATTAAAAACTAGTGCAGATCATTTAAAACCTTTTTAGGTTTAGGTGTATTTCTGACCTCATTCCTTTCTTGTCTGGAGAAAATAAAAGTCCTTCCCTCTTCCTGCTCAGGCTGGGGTATTTTTCTGAACTTCATGCAAATCCCAGGACACTGCAGCCAAGCTATGCCATTCTATTCAAGCACTGCGCTGCAGGCACAACATGCATTGCCACTCCAAGAATAGCAAGCGCTGGACTAACAGAAAAATGGGGACATGATTCTATCTGCTGCATTATCCAACCACTGCTAGGACTTTATTCCCTCTCAGATTCACAACAATACGACTCTTGACTAGAATTAAACTACTAGTAAATATTTGCACTACCGTACTACTACTTTTAGCGGTAGTACAGACGACTACATTGCTTTTTCTAAGCCCTTTAATCTGGATATGCTCATCACTATCACAAAACTAAAATAAATTAACAAGGATGTGCGCCTGTGCTAGAAGCAAATGAGAAAATTGGTTCACTGTGTTCAACATAACGATGCTATGGAAAAGATTATTGCATCTGGAAGAAAAAGACAACTGAGGCTCTAGCTCTCCTCTTTTCCTATTTCATCATTAATATATTTAAACAAAATACTTAACTGCAGTAATGGTGTGCACCGACACCTGTCAGTTTCACATAAATCAGTAAAACGAATTTAGAAACCTTCTTCAGTTCAAAGCCTTCCCAATGCTAGTGCTAAAAACTAATAAATACTGCTGCTCTATTTCTTTAAAAGATCTTTAAACCTTAAAGGTGACTAATGACAACAGTGTTATCACCCTTTAGCCTGATTTAGTCAGATTTAAGCAGGGTAAGCCCAAGTCAATACTGGAATAGAAGACCTACTACTCATAGTACTGAAAAGGGAAACCAGGTTTCTGCTGTAGGTGGTGTGGGAAGATCAGTAGGTAACACTTTTCCTTCTGGACTGAATTTCTAAGACGAGACCCAAAATTGAGACGTGGTTTTTGTACTGTAGAGGGTGCTGTTCTTCAAAAGAACCATTAAGCACGAGCCAACTTGGTTATTGAAACAGCACTGTTCAAAAGAGAAGGAGTATTAACATTAGTGTCCTGTGTAAATTCTTATTTGGGCTTGCACAAACTAGCCTCCCTAAGTTTCCCCGTTAACACAACTGTCTGAGCAGCAAGGAAATTAATACTGCCACACCCAGCTCAACCACAACAGCTCCTTTAAACCAACAGGATAATGGAAAGCTGAAGATGGAGTGGTGTGAAGAATATACTCCTGAAAGATGCAGTCAAATGGGAGAAAAAAGGAAACACACCAAATCCATACCCAAACATTAAAAATAAAATTCCAGGAAGGGATACCATTGGAAGGGGCTGCATATTTTTTAAACAAGGCTACAAACGTCCTCTCACTTAAATGGATGCCTGTCAATCCCTGAACCATCACATTTCTTAAACTGCAAACAATTTAAGAACACTTTTTTTAAATTAAGTACTTCAGAGTCTTATACACACACAAACAAAACATACTTTATGAAGGGGGACAGGGTCTTCATAAAACTACAAAATCTTATGTTTATATAGTTGTGCTGTTGTAATTCTCAATCATTCTGCAGTGGACTTTTCCAGAGAGTACTCAAAAACACTCCCACGAAATAATATGTGTTAATAGTGTGGGCCTACACAATTCCCTGTTATGCTCTTTATCCTAAAGAATGGATCAGTGTGGGCAGTGGTTGTATTTTGGCACTGACTTCTAGCTGGACTCCAGAAATTCATCTGAGCTGTCTGGGAAGGACAGATCAGCAATGAAGTCATTGAGACAGACAGCGGCCCCAAAGCTGGTATTCCTTGAGTTGGGTTATTAGGGAACGTGATCACACAAAGATAGGAATTTGATGAATAAGATTTACCTACATCCTGGAGAACAAAACCAACCAAAAAACACAAAAGACAAAACAAAGGAAAGGCAGTTTGAATATTCATTACAAAAAATGAACTGTATGGGAATTTTAAAAGTATGTTTTAAGGAACAATGTTAAAATGCTTACAATTGCCAGATACTGGATTTCTTCTTTTCAGAATAAGCTGGGCTCTCTCTTGAAGCTCTGGGGCGGTTGAAAAGAAACAGTGGAATAAGATACTGATGAGCACATTAATCTCATTTTGCTGGTGGAAAAGATAGTCTTGTTTGTCTAGCAAATGTAGCTAGGAGTATATTAAAACCAAAATTTGACTTGTTTCAGACATCATTTGCATCATGAACCAAAGACCTGTGGAATAGAAAAGGTAAAACAAGTCCAGAACTGTCTTAATTATGTTATATTGATTTCTGTTGCACTGATAAAAACAGCCTAGCAGTAATTTGTTTTCCTTCTGTTTACTGCTGTTGTAGCAACTGCCCTATTCCGGGTCCACCAGATGAATCCCAATTGATTGCTTACCTTGAAATGTGAATGAACTGCAAGTTTGAACTTAAAGTGAAGGATGGTTTATAGTGTCCCAAAGGTTATGTAAAGTATTGAAAACTCAAATCCCAATAGACGCCACTACCCTGCATCAACAAATGCGGACGGATGTAACATGCAGTTCTGTACAAGATCTGCTCTGGGAAACGTAACTGCTGGGACAAAATTATGAGGGTCTGGTCTCGAGGCCTTTGACTGCATCAGGTGACAGAGCATTTTAATTCCATCTCATCTTTTAGTCAGCTACAGGAGTCAGTGGGACCAAGACTGACCCAGTTTCAGAATGTGAAAAAATACTCATCTTGTAGCTGCTAAGGCTGCTTACACATTATTAAGTTTTTTTTCTAAAGATGACTCTAAGAGACACTACTAAACGATGTTCTAAGAAGACAGTGTGTGTTTTTTCTCACCGGATCATCTCAGTCCACCGCACGGCCTCCTGGAGCTCCATGAGCCTCTCTTTGTACTGGTTCCTCTCCATCAGAACCCGGGCCATCTCGACACGTGTGAACCGCTTCCTCTGGGCTGTGGGGACATCGCTCTGGCAGGAACAAAAATATTAAATTTTGGTCATAAAACCACAAGACCACAGGCAAGTTTGAGGGTTACAGAAGCCAGCTCAGCCTCTTGTTCCTTGGGTTGCTTGAAAGATACCATCTAAAGGCCCTGTCAATCTGCTTGAGTGTTACCAGTGAAACTGCTGCCATGGCAACGATAGCCCACAACTCTTAGCTGAGAGGCCCATCACATATCTGATCCTTAATCTGCCTGCTATCTTGACCTAGTTTCTTTGACCTTGAAGGCATATCTGGATTTACCATTGTCAGTCCCTTCCAGAATTCTAAATACTTCTTTCAAATCCCAGTAAAGTCATAGTACACTACATATCTGTATAAGAGGTTTTGAAATTAGCCGTCTTTAATTAAAGATTTTCACACCAAAAGACTATCCATCATTTTGCCAAAAACAAAACTGTTCAAAGGCTGCCTGACTCATACAGCACTGCAATGACACCTGAAAACATAGTGAAAATTCTATAGATTGAACAAAATCACTTTGTGATTCATGGATTGTTTTCTGTCTGTTAAGAGATATGCATGTCCATTAAATCCTAAACCACATAAATGTGAAAAACCTTTCTTGGAAAAGAGGATACATTTCTGTCGTGTCAAACTTACATCATCCTCCTCCTTAGATTTCTGCTTTGCTTCTTCCACTTCAGCACGCACCCTGTAAGACAAAGCATTCTGGGATCTGAACCCCTTGTGTACTCTGTTATCGTTCTGACTCTACACTGAACTATTTTTCACATTTACCTGTTCTCCATAATCATTTAAATCCTACAGAAAGGGAGAATGGAACTCATAATGAATTAGGCGTTTTAGCTTCAAATACTGCACATGTAAGAAAAAAAGTCACTTGAAAACATACAGCACTTAAACTCAAGGCTAGTAGTTCTGTGAAATTATTTATTCTCCCATTGTTAACTGTAGAAGATCCTTTCTGGTTTTGATTAATACCTCCAATGGTAGAGAGAAAGTACCCAAGACTTGTTTTTATTTACAATCCTTATGCTTATACCACACCCAGGAAAACTTTATCTTAAAACCACTTTCTCTCGTTTGTTACTACAGCAGACTTCCCGGAAAAATTTTAAGTGCTGCTTTAAACTGTTGTTTTGGGAATATTAATTTAGGCTTGTGTAAAACTGATGATGTATAAATGCTTTTCCTTCAAACATAGTATTTAAAGCCAAATTGTGTGTGCCAGATACAGGAAAAGATGTGTTAATTGATGCATTATAAAGAGAATCCTCATTTTCAGGTCTCCCTGCAGTGACCTGAAGCATGAACCATCTGTTGTGCACAGAATTTTCAGAACAGGGTATTCCAACATTTCTTTAAAAACGGAATAACTGGGGAGTTAGGTTAATACAAAACAGTTTTAGCACATGTATGAGAAAGGTGTGACAGTTAAATTGCTGAAGTAAAGTGGAGCTTCACACAGTTTTTGAGAGAAGTCTTTCATTTTAACTTTACTTCCATTACTCAAAATGTCCTACCGCTTATTCCTGGAATTATCCTGATAGGGGGAAAAAAGGCTTAAAAAAGGATTGAATGGACATGTGCCACTTAGTTCTGGGGTCCTGGGATTTATTCCAGAGTGTCAACTCTGTGTAAATCTGCAAAAACTGAGGGACTATACAGATTCCACACAAAGTGCTCTGGTTTCCTTTCACCTTTAAAGACATTCTGGTTTGGTTAACTAGTGCTGCGAAAGTCTATGTACTCGTCCTCAGTGGACTGGAATCGTGCTCTGGGTCTAGTCCTGCTTGTGCCCAATGCATACATTTCAGGTTGCTTCAACCATTACCAGGAATAGGCATCTTTCTGATGATGAAGGGAAAATGTAAGCAAAAACAAATTTGCGTCTTTAGATCCAGAATACATATAAACTTCAACCACCTGGCCATCCAATTATTATTGCACATGCTACATATAAATGTTGAATAATGACTTCTCTTCTCTTTAGTTAGAATACCGTGGGAAGGCATAATGTGTCACTTAGAGCCAAAGAAATCTTTTAAGGTGAATCTTACATGGCACACTATTATAACACCATCACAAAGACCAACATACTTCTGATATTGGCTCGTCTGGCACCACAGCATTTGCAGTGAACAGTCGTGCACAATTCATGTGCCAGAAGTGACTGAAGCTGCACTTACTTCTTCAGCTCTTCCTCCAGCTCCTTGTTCTTCTCCTCCAGTTTGGTTTTGGCTTGCTTGACGGCCTCCAGCTCCCCCTGCAACACCTCCTTCTCGCACGACAGCTCATCCACTTTGGCGATCAGGTCATTCTTCACCACGTTCAGAGCATTCCTGTGTGAGGTGGGGAGGGCAATGGGGATTCACAGGGGTCATTGGGGTTTTGGGTGTTAGACCATGTGCCTTAAACACCTAATAAAAACGCAAGGTGGCCCTTCAGTAAGTGCAGAATTGTAATGGGAAATCAAAAAGGCCAGCATGACTTAAACAGGCTCTAGATATAGTGTAGAATCATAACAGAATCACTGTGCTATTCTTACAGAATATAGTGCTATGGAACCTTACTCACAAAATGACAATGACTTCTAAAACTTCCTCCCCTACAATTTAATCACCAGAGCTCACCATTTGAACATTTGAACGATCACAGGCGGAGCAAGGATTGTGGACTGTAGAACCATATGCTATTTTTACACACCGATACCACACTGTGTCTACAGCAGAGGTTGCAACAACTGGAAGAGTAATGCAGTTGTCAAAATGATCCTGCAAGTACACAGAAACCTAGCAAGTCACAAGGCTGGATGACAGAAGACTAAACCCAAACTAATTCTTCTGGCACTTTTAATTTAGTGCCAATGTTATAGTGTGACATTTGACTAAAACCCTTACTACCTGCCTACCTGCTATTGGTGAACTCCTGTATTCAACCTGATCTGCAAAAAAAGTTTTTACTGCTTGAGCCCTTTCCCCCTAACAACCCTTAAAGTTTTAAAAAATTACTCAGGAAATTCAAGGACTCAATGTAACTTGCTTCCATAAACCAAGAGCTGCTTTCTGACCCACATAAACATCATGGTTATGTGGTTAACAACCACAGAATCTCTTAAGGACTTCCAGTAGAGTAACAAATATGCTGCAGCCAATGGCAGCTAAAATACACAGCAAGGCCACAGATAATCATTCTAATAAATGTGAACCTTAGATGCTCTCAAGTGTTAGGGTAATGTATAAACTCTTGCTGAAACAGGAATTAATTTCTACTCTATGTGGCAGCTGGTGATCATTATGAGAGACGACTTTAATCTCCTGCTCCGAACCTCATTAAACGCACAGATGTCCGTGCCAAATTCTGCATGCTGCCTGCCTAGTGCAGCTAAAATAAAAACCATGGATTAAACATTATGCAAAGCTCTTTTAATATTTTCAATCAACAACACTGAAGACTATATTAAACACTGAAGACTATTTTAAACACTACAGTACTCGTGTAAAAGGCTGTTCATTGTTTTACCTTTATTTTTTTTATCAACGCTACAAAACCCACAATCCCACCATCAACATACTTTGTCTCCAGGAGCTGTGTGTTTTCAAGGATGAGGTTTTCTACTTCACGGCCCATACCTGATGAAAAGAGAAAGGGATGTTTCCTTAGAAGATGCTTTGGACAACACATGATCAAGTCTAGACTCTTCAGACTTTTATATTTTATATTAATAAAAGCCTTGGCATGGAAAATATGTTTCACTCTGGTTCCAAAACCATCTGTCAAAACTACACAGTGATATGATAGGATGTCCATCTTATAAATTAATTTATTCTGAGGCTGGGTTGCCAACCAACTTTCTTGGTAAGTTTTACCTTATGTGTGGATTCAAACCTCTCATTGAATAATGAGATTCCAACATCTAAGAATGGATTTATTAATTTATCAGTGATCATCTAGTAATGTTTTGCTATTGAAATAAGGACTGATTTTTTTTATATTGAATTATATTAAGAGTTTCCATTTATGAACATATAAAAAAACTGTTTCAATGCTGAAAGAAATTGAAAATTTTCCATGGACACAGAGAATTGAGAACCCCTTATTTATTCTCCTATAATCCTATATCCTGTAAAACTATACTTAAAATCAGTAGGTAGGAACCTTATAAGTCTCAGAGTGACAGACATGAAGCACATTCAAAAACACTTAGGTAAAGAACACAGTGAAGCAGATGAGGTCTTACCAAAGAAACTACAGTCTGAAAACCCATACAATCCATGTAGAGCAGAGGGAACAGAAAATGTAGACAATGAGACAGAAAACAGGAAGGCAAGCTTAAGCTATGAGATGGACATGTGCAGGGATCAAAGAATGTCAACAGATGGTATTTGAGTCCTGAAAATGGAGGAAAAAATTGCAAGCGCAGAATTTTAATACAAACACCCCTAGTACCCTTTCTTCAAAGTCACAAACACTTCAAAATGAACACATGAATGACACAAGGAAGTAAGCTGCATGTATTGTGATGTGTAATGCAATTCACCTACAACCTCCTGTAACAATAAAACAAAGGCCAATGTTTGCATTGGGACTGTAAAGTAAACACTGCAGAGAGAACCTGTTTCATGGATTATTGCTATAGACATTGATTTTTCTTTCTTTTCATTAGTGGAGTGTCATATGGTTGCCATGAAAGACTGAATTAAAAATTATAGGCATAGCTGAATTATTGACAGTTGTTTAAGGAACAGCTGGATGATTGCTCATCTTGCAGAGGACATCTCAAAATTGGGGAAAGAAAACTGATATGATAGAATCATCAAAGAGAACTCTGAGGAAAAGAAAAGAGAAAAAAAATGACAGAATACAGAAAAGACAAAGTATACACACCAGAGTATTCCACTGGAGGAACAAACGCCCAACACAGAAGACAGCATGAAAAGAGAAACCCTAGTTAGCTTGACTGGACATTTATCAAATAGCTTGATGGGACTTCTATAAAACAAAAAGAGGGTTTATTTTCCTTATAATGTACAAAACTAAAATGGAATTCTTATGTTAGATTTGGCTGTGGAAAAGGAAAATTGGACTTTATTCAGAATGATTAAAAAAAATAAAGACAGGCCCTTACTGTTCTTACAACCTCTCATTAATGTATTAACAGGGCAGCTTTCTTTCAACATTTTATCTCCACCAAGGTGACTCTTACTTCTACTCCAATGAAATAATTAATCAGTTAGTAATTAACAGTGTTTTCTACAAGTCACCTTTTAATAAAGAAAATGCAGACATTTATAGGGTCAATCAGTAAAATTATTTTTAATGATAATGTTGATGATGATGCCTTGGAAAACATAGATGCGTTTCAAGTGAGTTTTAAAATAAGGCATGTCATTTGAAAATTCTTACTACAGATTGAAAAGGTAGATAGAATAATCCAAATTGGGATCCCTGAAAAAATTCTGTAACCTGCTCATAATTTTGTTTAACTTCACACACCATTCCAGGGGGAATTTCAGTGCCATAATTTCAAAGGTCTTGGTTTCTAGGCCCACAAGGGCATTAATCTAGACCCCTCTGAACCCCTGGGTAAGGACTCAGCCCTTCTACAGCACTGTTGAAACCAGACTTACAGGAAGTAAAGACTAGAAGAGTTTCATAAGAGTTCTTTAGTTACAAACCTTACCTTTAGATAAGTTTGTGCTTCTTATGATTTCCAAGACAAAAATACTACATTGATCGAATTCTCACTAGTGCTATGAATCAGACCATGTTGGATCTGAAATCCAGTTTAAATAAGTCTGATATATAGATTTGGAATTAAGGGCTGTCATGAGTTCTGAAACCCAATGGAAACTTTTCCCAGTAACACACAAGGGGGCTAATGTATTTGGCACAAGTCTACTAAATACCCGGTACAATAGAAAGAGGCAGACACCAAGTTGGAAAGATTTAGAAAGACGGAAAGCCCACAAAACAAAAAAGGCAGGCAAAACACTCAGTAAACGTTATTTTGTGCATGAAGTCCCACCAAAAAAAGCATTCCTGTTTTTATCCTTATCTACTAAGAGAGCGAACTCTGTTCTTTGATATGACCACAGGATCAGTTATGACCCAACAATTATAATGTATTTAAGCAATTTATTTCATTTAATTTTATATGCACCCTCCCAATGGGATTGATAAACACATTGCTATAGGAACAGACTGTAATGTTATGGACTCTGAATGCTCAGAAATGAAGCAAACCCTACACTGTTCTGCTCTAACTTCTATATGTCCCAGTTCAGAATCATTAAGTGCTAACCAAACTCTGCCCAGCCCAGCTGTGGAATGGAGAATCAGTGAAGCTCATGGACACCTGGGCTCCAGGGCACTGAATGAGTTTCTTAAGTGGTGCAGTCACTATGGATCTTGTGCTCTGTGTATTGCAAAGCTCAAGTGACTGTTTAACTTCCAAAGGCTGAGAAAAAAAAAACATTGGCACCAAATTCTACTGTTCTTTCTTTATAGGAGCTGGTGGTGAATTCAATTTACATTTATTCATTTGATTTGATTGCTGCTCACACAACCATTTCTACAATGGGCAAGAGATTTAAACTTAGTGAGTCTGAGAAGAAAAATTCCAAACAAAAAAGTGAGAGTTGGTGTCTAATTATTTGGGGGGAAAGTAAGTACAAAATTGAAACTTATTCTCCATTAATCTTGCTATTGTGAAATGAATCATAAAATCCTGTTTAGTTCAACTACACAATTATCAAGATCATTTCAATTAAAAAAAAAAAGTTTACAAATAAAAAAAAACATTCTACCCAAATAGCTTCTTTGTTTGCTCATAGGCGATCTCATCCAGTTGTTTCTTGTAAGAAGCCAACTTTCAACAGGGCTGTACAGCTTTTTTTAGACTACTGTTTTCAGTTCGAAATGAATAGTTTTAACAGGGTTTCCCTGTAGTTTTCACTCTTCCTCTAACACCTTTATTTTTGAGCAAGCAGTTTACTCAGACTTACTACATACCTGAAAACAACAGACCCAAAGGTCTCAGCCTGAACTCTGCCTCCTGTGCAGAACGTCAATGCAAGGGATCTGCCTAATGAGCCCAGCAGCCTCACCACCTCAGTCTCTTACCCAGCAAGTCAGCTCCTTCGTCCACATCCCCGATGAGTCCCGATCCAGCAGAGGACAGCTCCTCAAACAGAGATTCTGTGTTCCGGTCAAACGCCTTGTTTTCAATGCCTTTGGTTGGAGTGCTGGTGGGGGGGAAACAGATGTTCTTACTGGAATTTCACACAGGAACCAGTCCATAGGAAAAGGTCCTGCAGAAGGGAGACTGGGCCGTGAGGTGCACAGTGGGTTCAAACCCGACATGCACCGATGAAATTAGCAAACTCAGTATTTATGTTACCAGGTACCACACGAGGTCACTGCAGCAAATGTTACACCTAGTGAGCTTCAACTAAAATATTATTTTTGATACATGCTAAATATCTGAAGAAAATGCTGACTGATATATGAAATATGATGCAAAAAGCTTGATTTTCCTTTTTTGCTCCCATGTTTTCTGAAAAGCTCAAGAGCTTAACATGCAGTTGAGGTTGTTTTGCACTGTCTGTGCATAACAACCAGGTCTAAAGAACACTTTTTTAAACTGTATGTACATTAACTAATAAATAATATTTTACTTATAATACTATAAAAGGGATTCAATCGTATTGTTTCGCAGTTCTAATTCATGGACACCTGTCGATAACATGGCTTTAAAAGTAGTCCTGATAGGCCATCATTTATGTTGATAAAGATGCATCCTGACCATCTTCTCAGGTCCTGAGGGGTTTAAGGAATGTTTCTGGAGTGCTGCACCAGCCCATCTCTCAGAGCTTCTCCAGGGCAGTAAAGTGCTGGGTCCTGCAGTGTCACTACTGATCTGACTCTTCAGCTGCTGGGAGACTGAACCCAACCAGACTTGCCGGATCCAGCCAGTTCTGGTCCCTCGCTGTCAGCCTCTCTGGAGTGCAGGAAACTGCAGGAATTACCTATTACCACAACCGCTACCCCTGATTCCTCAGATAAAAGATTATCCTTAGAATGTGAGAACCACCCTGTAGTATCTGTAGCACAGGCACTGTTTCCTCACCTGGCACCTTTGTAGCCACTGAGGTCCATGTCCAGCTCTGGGGTAGACTCAATGATGGCCTGCACTTCCGACTTCTCCTCATTGTCAGCCAGACCTTCAAAACAAAACTTTACTAAGCCATAGTATCAGAATTCAAGTGACTGCCTCACTGAAAAACAATAACTTAGACAATGTATTCTACTATTTCCAGCTACCTTTTCTCCTGCAGTATTTTAAAGAACTTTAACTGCACAAAGGGTGAAGAATGGTAATACGCAATACGTTTTCATATTCAGCAAGTAAAAGAACTGTGTGTTTGTGCACAGGAGTTCACAGTTTCCTTCTAAGGAAAGACCCTCAGGCCTCTCACATCTGTATAATTTAACAGCTTTAATGCTGTTATCACTACTAGCTGGCTTGTATGGATCCTTGATTTTCTGTCCCAGAAGCACTGTTTTTTTACAGAAGTTTCCTTCTTCAGTTTATTAAGTGAAGGAAATAACTACCCAAAAACAAAATAAATGGGAAATGGACTGTTATTCATTGCATTTCAGTTATATGAAATATACAGATAGAGTACCGTGAGTCTTGCCACTTTATCCACCACATATCTGAGAGAACAAGGTCTGAAACGCAACACTGCAGACTGGTCACTGATATTTATATTTTGAAATAAAAAATAAGAGCATTTTAGAAAATGTCACAAACTTTAGGCGAAGTATGGATAATTGCTATATTCATATTCAAAAACTTTAAGTAAAACTATAGCAATTCCTGCAATTTGGTAAATATGCAAAACAAATAAAACTTGGATGCTGGAATTAGGACATAGATTTTGAATAGACCAATCACAGCTTACAAGCCAAGTGACATTGGTTGGAGCGGAAAACATTTTTTCTCCATCAATAAAGAAAATCATAGTGAGGATGAGTAATGCAATTTAAAATTTATACTGGCAAATGTCTGCAGTTGTGAGCACGCTGAATGCTACATGTTACACATGTAGGTCACCATGTTGGAATAAAAGCTTAAGTATTTTGAAACCAGGCTTTTCACTGCAGGATGACTGGATTATCAAAATGCTTCTCAAACTAAAAGAAATGTACTTATCATCTATTCTGCATTTGCTAAGACAAATGTTGATGCCTAAGCACAGAGCAACACAGATGTCTCCGATCAGCAGTTTCATATTTCCTATCAGCTGTTCACTTAGAAAACCTGCTGTGATCAGACCAGAAATTGCAAATGAGTTTTCTTAACTGCTATAAAAGGATAGGTGACACAGACATTTACGACAGCAGAAAAAAAAGTTAAGGATCATATTTGCGGTCACAAACATGAAAGCCACTGCTTTTGCGTGAATTAAAAAAAGTTTTAATTTCTTCTCCAATCATGTCAGAAATACTGACTAGTTGTTCAGTGGCAAGAAAAGTGAGACAGCTCAGAGTCTTTTGTGTCATGCAGTGCAATTCATCTTGGCAAACGTGTGATAATTAATGGGTTCATTTTCAGGAACAATCTAATTCTCCACCCTGCTCAGGGTTTGGTGAATGTGGAGTCTATAAATACTGTCGTGTTAGAGAGCCATCAATGATAAAGGTGCTGCAAGTCACCCACAACCATCTACACGCATTTGTTCAGCTTCCAGTAGTCCGAGACCGATTACAACAGGATGTGATGTACAGAGCTCTTCTGTACATTAATATTTATAACTGTATCCTTACTGATGATGGTAGTTTGTCGACATCCTGCCAGGGTAGGACACTGGCAGGATGTCGCCAGGGTCATCCTCCTGATTTGTACGTTAAGTTCATAGCCTCTGATGTAAGATGAAAATGAGAACCCTGCGCCAGCAGTGAGAAAGTGCAAAAAGATTGCATAAAGCAAGGAGTAAATCCCATTGTTATAGAAAGGGGAAGACACTTTCCCTGTCACACTTTCTGTTTAATGAGTACTCACCTATAGAAACAGACCTGGTTCCTGGGGCTACCTGCACCTCAATATTCTTACTGCTCTCGGGTTTTCGAGTGCTGGTGTTCAGGTTTTTGTTTAACCCTTCCGTCTCTTCCTTCAAGGGCGTGTCCACAGAGGGCATGGCCACGTCTGAAGCCGCAGTGGACACAGGAGTGACCGACCTGGAGCCCGCCTGGCTGACGTCGGACAGTTCATCCTAAAACGACACCCAACACTTCCCAGTTAACGGAAGAAGGGGGCGAGGCAGTCAGGGTCAGGTCTTTTCTCCGTTTTCAACCTCAAAGTGAAAACTGAAGGCAAAACAAAATCAATGTTAAATCAATGTTACAGATCACATGGACATGAAGGAGGCAGAATCCCATTAGCTAAAATACTTTTAGGTAAGTCTTTGTTTCTTGTAACTAAATAAAACAATTGGAAATGTGTATAAAATACACAAATGTATGTATGTGCAAACAGACATACATAAATCTAAGTCGTAATTTTTTATACGTCTGTGTTATACAGTACAGTATGGCTGGGCCAATTTATTTAGTCAATGTGGGCAAGTAACTGGTCCCTGTTCTCCCTTAATTTGACTGGCTATCTGTTAAATCTGGCTTTAAACCAGATCTCCCCAGTTTCATGAACCAGAAACCAGAGGGGTAAGTCGGACTGACTAGGACTCTGACCGGCTGTTTTATGACAATGTTGTAACCAGAAATGGGACTTTCCTCGATCCTGTCCACATAGAGATGCACAGTCTCACACACGCACAAACACTGAAATCAAGGACACCAAACAGGGGTTAAGAAAATGGATACATTGAGGAGCAAACCACACGGATACAGAGATAGAGGCAGTAGCAGGTACAAAACAGAGCATTCACAGATGCAAACAGAAAAAAAAAACATCTCCTTTAAACACAATTATCACTGCTACTCAAATACATAAACAAGAATCCATTCAACCCTAAGACCCTCCTGCTTTGTACGTTAAGTTCATAGCCTCTGATGTAAGATGAAAATGAGAACCCTGCTCCAGCAGTAAGAAAGAGTGCAAAAAGATTGCACAAAGCAAGGAGTAAATCCCATTGTTATAGAAAGGGGAAGACACTTTCCCTGTCACACTTTCTGTTTAATGAGTACTCACCTATAGAAACAGACCTGGTTCCTGGGGCTACCTGCACCTCAATATTCTTACTGCTCTCGGGTTTTCGAGTGGCCAATTTATTTAGTCAATGTGGGCAAGTAACTGGTCCCTGTTCTCCCTTAATTTGACTGGCTATCTGTTAAATCTGGCTTTAAACCAGATCTCCCCAGTTTCATGAACCAGAAACCAGAGGGGTAAGTCGGACTGACTAGGACTCTGACCGGCTGTTTTGTGACAATGTTGTAACCAGAAATGGGACTTTCCTCGATCCTGTCCACATAGAGATGCACAGTCTCACACACGCACAAACACTGAAATCAAGGACACCAAACAGGGGTTAAGAAAATGGATACATTGAGGAGCAAACCACACGGATACAGAGATAGAGGCAGTAGCAGGTACAACAGAGCATTCACAGATGCAAACAGAAAAAAAAACATCTCCTTTAAACACAATTATCACTGCTACTCAAATACAAAAACAAGAATCCATTCAACACACCGTGATCCAGTGAGAAGTGGCAGTTCTATTTTGCAGACAGTTACAGCTATGCATTTCAAAAGAAACAAACAAATCTATGGTGCTAATGCAGGGCTAGTCCCTCTAGAACACAGAAGTGAAAGCTGTCTATATTAGTGGCTATAAAATGGTGTCTACCTGGATTGCAGTGCTTAACACGACAATGCAAAAGCCCCACCACACACTGCGAGTGAAGTCCCATGCAACGTGGCCACCCAGACAGGACATGGCCTGCATGCAACCCGTTCTTCTAGCATTGTGGAGCATCAAGATCTTCATTTCCATCACCAACAGCAGAATCATGCTATTAATTCAGCCGGGAATGAAAGGCAATTGCATTCCGGATTCAAGGAAAGCTCTTTCAGTATTGTTTCCTTAAAGTCCACTAAGTTTAGTGGTGAGGAACAAGGCAGAAGCCAGAAGCCAGGTCTCTTTGCCTAAAGGGTTGCATGCAGACTGACTGCACTGTGTGCACTGTGGGCTTTGGAAGCACAAAGCCACTCAACAACACAGGAGGAACAGCTAAAGGCCACACCACACGTGTTACTGGGTTACCGCCAACCTATGAACTACTCAGGCCAACTACCTTGCGCTCAGGTGCCAGCGAATTCCCCCAAGCTTCCTGTGACCTCTTACCATCCCTTTCCTTTAGCACCCCTTCCGCCTCCAACTGCTTGGGAAGAGAATTACAATGAACTGCATTTTATAAAGTACTGACAAGACACAGCAAAGCTGGGGTATCTGTATTGTATCTGTACTACTGAGCTGATAAAGGGTGTTGCTGTGGAAAAAAAAATTGATTTGGTACGAGAAGACACCACTAAATTAAAGCAGTAATACTGATCTACGACACCAAATTCCATCTAAGGTATTTGCTATAAAACTGGATTGCAATACTGTCAGTGTATGCCTGTCGCTGTAGTGAGGGGTGCCTGCTAATAAACAATACCAGGACCATATACTCAAAAGAAAATTAATGCACACAAAGTAGGACTACAGAACTGCCAGAGGTGTTCAGCTACTTTATAAATTTTGGAAAGAAGTACTAATCTTCCATTCGTTGATAAAAGAGCCACATGTGGCCCATAATTTTAGTCCTTGTTCTCTTCATTAAATTTCTGATTCAAGTATGAAATTGTCACCATGGACAAGAGACTACAGTGATGTCCTATACCCTAGAGTGTTCTTAATTCATAATCCGAACCACCTGTAATAACGTGCATCAGCACTCTCTACTGGCAAATGTAACACCTTTCTCTCGTTCCAGTGGAAAAACCAATTGACTAGAGATTTATGAATGTACCTCGGAGCGGTGTTCTCAGCTTGTTATGAGCACAGGTCATATTACACAACAAAAATAACTCAGGCAAAAGACGAGAGTAACAGTAATCTGGGCAGAAATAACTAGGGAATTAAGGCAAACGGCAAGAAAGAAATCCTTGTGCGCATGGGTTTCGAACTCTCTGGAAAGAGGCATCGGAAGCCATTCCCATTTCCTTCAGTCTTCGCTAACACTCGTGTTCCCTGACGGTGGAACAAAACGCTGCCCAGCCATAGGCTGACGGGAGGATAACATGCAGCTACACCTTAAGGAGCAGATGCACAGAAGTGCAGTGATTCTGGTATTCAGACTGGAGACGGCAAGCTACAGCTGCAACAAAGGCACATTAACTGACCTATATCACAGTTTTATTGAAATCAGGCCTTTATCAGAAGGGCAACAGTCCAACATACCAGAGCCAGGATTTCCTCCCTCACACATTGGAAGTTTTTGGGTCGTATTTGAAACTGATGTATTTGTATTCCTAGGTCTTCACTTTGTTCCGTTTAAGTATTTCTTTAAATGTCCAGGACTATTAGGATTCAGTAATATAAGCCAACACTTCAACCAATCACATAGAAACACATTTTGGAAATGGGAAATCATTTCACTTGATTTATCAATAACAATTGATAGGATGTGCATTTTAGAGAAACAGAACACAAATCACAAATATGGTAATGTAACCTAAAGGGTATATTTTACGGTTGTTGTTTTAGCCCATCTGGCTTTAAGAGTAACAGGGACAAGAACCAATCGCATAAGTTTGAGAAAAATCAACTGTTTAATTTAAAACTAGTCTGGTGGCAAAGTGCTACAAACTTACCTACTCATTTTTCACCTTGTCATCCTAACCAAAACAGAAAGTTAAGCTTTTGCATGTTTTGAGATGTTTTGGTTAAGACTATACATGGAAAATGGAAACCTCACAAAAGAGAATTAAAAAAAAAAACTTTTACAAAAACCCCCCCAAGACCTCTGTAACCTGAGCAGCTAGAAAAGAAAAGGCCAGCATGTGGACTTAAAGCTAGAAAAGCAGCAAGAACAAAATCTGTTCCAAGAGGTCTGTAATAATACATACAGTAATAATAATACGGTTTTCTTGCTTTAATTTCAGTCTGAAATCGGAACACATGTCTGGCATCATCGCTGCCCTCTGTTGCCATGGCAGCATCAGCCCGACCTCTCTCCCTGCTCCTCCAATGAGAACACAAGGGGGATTTGTCAGCAGGGACTGCAAATCGCTCTGTTTTCCAGGAAATCCAAAACAAAGCTTCTCTCTGCTCCGTCTTACTTTCTTCCTTATAATCCATAACGGCTGAATACTGTAACAGTAGAAACAGGATTTCATAAACAGAACTTACGAACAGAGACTACATGAAGAATCACTTTTAATAAGAACTAGCTAAAAATGTTGTGTTTATAAATGTCATGTAAAGATCTCCTTTTTCAACACAAACTATGTCACTGATTTCGGTAGGAGTTTGTGCTAGTTGCAAATTCCAAGCACACAGTGTCATTAATACTCTCTTCACTCAACAGTGTTCCAGCCACATGCAGTTGGTTATCACAATTTATTTAATGCTTCCTTTTGAGTCACATCTACATATTCAGCATAATTTCTGAATGGTTTAAAGTTGGTGTAAGTAAAGTCTACTTGTTTTTTTTTTCCCTCTTGGGTAGGGCATGAATAAATAGCAGATATTCACAAATTTTAACACTTGCAGATCACAGCTCAATTCTTACTACCCATTTCGGCAAATATTCTGCTGAGAAAAAAATACTTCCCCTGATGGCAAATAAACTAACTTACTTATACAATTAAAAGAAAAACAAGGGTTTGCATGATCATTACTAAAAGCCACTGGCACAACCCATGTGCAATACTTAGATCGTTGCCTTAAAAGTTCTCCAGTTTGGTCTGAACAGTTCTGGATTTGCCACTATGGTCAACTATCATCTCCAGACACACACTGACCTGCAGCCCCTAGATGCCTGTAAACATGCTGAAGAAAGAAGGCGAGAGTTTTAATGTAAATGGGAACTCACTTAAAATACAAGAGTTAATCAGCTAATTTTAAAAAGCTACATGACGCAAAAGAAACACATTCCTTAGTCATATAGTAAACCAAAGATAATTTAGCTTAACTTGAGTACCCAAGTGTTAAAACCTTGGTAGACTCCATCCACCCATTTTCAATAACTGCCAAGTCTAATACAGGGTTTCAGTAAGCTAGAGCTTCACCTGGCAGACGACAGACACATCCTGGTAGGGATGCCAACCCGCTTCAGGAAACCCATACACAAGCACTTGTTGCTTAAAAGATATCTGAATTGTTGCCCAACAATTTATCATTTTGCATGTCTATACTGTATGAGGACACAGGGAAAATGTGCAAACTCCACACAAGGCACCCTAGGCCAGATTAAAACCGAGTGGAGTTACTATAATGAGTATTAGCACCTGAGCGAGTTTCACTACTCCTCCCATGCTGTGATATCAATTCTTACTTTGCTAGCTCTTGTGAGAGATTTGAAAACAGTGGCCTGATAGTGTCCCATCAGTGTTAAACACCACTTGATTTATAATTCGAGGACATGAAGCCCATTATATCTATGATGGGTCCCAAGAGCAGCTGGACAGAGGAAAAGCTCAGGAGAAGAAATCAAAACTGCACCTCCAGAATTCAGGAAAATAAACACAGGTAAACCAAGGCAAAGTAAAATGAGTCAACAAATTACTGCAATTAATTGTCCTAAGGTAACAGAGCTGGTACAGTAATGAAACAATAAATTGTATTATGTACCCAATACTCCTGTGGCACACAAGCATTCTCTAAAACAAATGGTGTTAAAGAAGTTTACAAAAAAAGCTGTGTTTTTGCTTTTACTTAGTCTGCATCGTCCTGTGCTGCTGATTAGGTCACATCGACTTGACATTTTAGGTCGCAATAAATTATTAATTTTGTGACCTTGCCAGAAGGAAACGGGTAAAGTGCTTGTTCACAATGTTTCTCTGTTTTGGCAGTTGCAAAGCCTTAGAACCCCTCCAGGTTGTGAAGGTGTCACCCCACTGGCCTGATCAGAAAGAGCAGTAAGGCAAAATGAATATTCATTAGAGCCTCACACAAAAACAGCCCTGTGTGTCCTTGGCTTTGGAGATGTTTGCATGCATGTCAAGAGTGAAAATGGCTGGCGTTTTTACAGAATGGAACGTCTTGCCCAATTACCCTCCTATCCCATCCAAGGGGGCTTCATTAGCCATTCGGAGCACACCATTCCCACAAGGATTTCTTTTCTTCTGTTTCCTTCTTCACAGATTTTACAGGATGGCCCACAAACAGCACAGACAAAACCAACTCAGGCCTTGCTCAACATTGTTTTCTTGTACTGGGACAGTTTTAATCCACAATCATTTTGTATACTTTGGATAATCCATTATCCCAATATTTACTGTTTATCACATAAGGTGCAAGAAAGTCTTCAAGCACCTCTATATTTCAAATAACAGAAAAACAAAACAAAGATTATAAAAGATAAACAATGTTAACTTTGAAAAATGTACAGAGCGCAGTCTCCGTGTGAAAATCAAAACTTTAAAACAGAGTGCTTCATCAGCTTGGAATGACTAACAGGAGAAAATACAGAATAAAAATGTAAATGTTCTGCATCCTCCCCTTCATTTAAAAGTTTTTGGGGGTGTATTGCGACTGCCTCACAGCTAAAAACCAACATGGTTAATACAAAAACTCATGAAAACATGGATCCACTTTAGAAGTAAATGTTTGTGAGAAACTTTCAGCCACAAGACTAGGCACCTATTGATGATTTTCCCCAAAAGTGGACAGAAAAAAAAAACTAACCGGAAAAGAGACTGGAATCTGAGACTTTGAGACTCCTTGTCACAGACAATGACAGCAACTGACGCTAACTGACAGGCAGAGAATGCCAATATTGAGAAACGATCCCTCCTCATTCATATATATTTGGAATTGTCAATTTGATCTTCCTTACCTACACATCCTCTGAAAAGGACGTTGTTGGACCAGCTAGACAGTGAGCCCCACAGTGCCAACGGATGAGTTATGCATCAGATGGAGGAGAGATGCACCTCTCTGTGACAATACTGCAAACGCAGATGCAATCCCATAGGGGTGGCTCTTGCATGGCAAGATATAATGACCAACCCATCAAATTCCGGGGACATTAGGATACATATGCATCAGTGCTTGGGGAATCCTGAATGACCTTGTACCAGATGTATAGGTCCCCATGATTGCTGCCACTGAGGACTAACTGGGGGCTGTGCTTGACTATTGTAGGGCTTTAAGTTCTGCAGGTTGCCCCCTCCAGATTTAAAGAGAACTTTGTGAACTCGAGTGCAACCACTTCTTCTGACGCCCAGTACGTACCTTGAGGCTTGTGTTGGAACGCGGGTGGCTGAGATCATTGAACCTCCAGTTCTCCGTTCCAGGGGTCTCCGCTCCGCCTTGCCGTGTGTCTGCAGTGAGGAGAGGGTCTGCCCCAGACAGCGGGAAAATCCCCAGGGAAACAGGACGCTCTTTCCTGGGTAGAAACAAAACAGAGAAAGTAATGAGCAACCCCACAAGAGAGCACCACAGGAAGGGTGAGATTCATTGGCACACATGGTTCAGTCTTCCATATGCTTTTCAAACAAACACGGCTTTAAAAGCAGACTTAAATGATCATTTAATCTGACCTCTCTATTCACTAAACATACCAGCCACAGGAGAAGAACAATTAATTGGATTGATGGAGCTCTTTAAATTGCATCTCTAAAATCTAGTTATTGGCATTGAAAGACCTTTTTTACCTGATTTTATACAAACGTAGGATATCTGTACTAATTTACAATCATCTAATTGCCAGAGATAAAAAAAGAACAAGGCACAAGTGATTTATTCCCAAGCACACTGCTACCTACTGTATAATTCTTACTTCAAATTCCCCATGTGTCAGCTCCATAGCAACAAGAACAATCCCTGATGAAACATTGCAAACAACAATAAAAACTACAAGTTCTCAAAGATTTGTGGGTTTGTTGGGATTTTTTTGGGCTGGTATCAAACATTGAAGTCTAAAGCTACATGCCTCTTTATTTTTATTACTCTACAAAAGGTCTAAAATCCAGTTCTCACTGTACCTCCAGGCTTCACAATAACGGCCACCTCCCTCAGTTTTTGATTCAAGGAGCGGATCAGATGTCGCTCAGATCAGCAGAAAACGGGACCAAACTGCTGATGGCGGATATTGTTCAGAAAAGAGCAGGGAGGGTGACAATTGGCCAGAGGCTCAATTACAGCATCACATGGGTCAGGCAGATTGCGCAAGACTGATTAGCAGAAATAATGAGAAAGGGCAAAAGTTCAGAATTCTGCAAATCCAGCGCTCGAACTCTCCTGACCAAAAGGAAAGAACACGCTATCCACAGTAATCCACTCAGGTGTTTCAAAACTAAACAATTACCTCTAAATATCCAAATACTAGCACAAAATCAAAGTAAAAGCAGCTTGTGCCTATAAGCCCTAAGATGAACTTGGTAAATGAGGGATCAGAACAATATTTTATATCTGATAATACTGTTTATCCTATATTACATCTGTCTCAATAGCTACCATATGGTCCAGGAATTGATAAGTACAGGGAACAGATAACCATCTCTTAGTTTTTGAACGGGTAGGCAGTTCTGTGTACTATTTCAAGGTTAATCAATTTTAAAATGACTACATGAAAGGACATCTGTGAAACAACATTATGTATCAATAGCACTCTGGGAATAACACATTAGTAAGAGGAGTGGATGTTATACTTATGTACACCTGCTCATTTTCTCACTAAAAGCTACCAATACTGGGAGTTTGTCCACATTTTTCCCTTATTTTATCATTACACATCTTGTAAGCAGAACCTCTGTGATTCTCTACTGTTTTGGGGTTCAGTTTCTGCCATGTTATACATTCCAGCATAAACAGGCTATAAGAGGAAGTACCAGGGGGATACCTACTAGTGGTGAACAACACATTTGTCAATGTATTGGGTGGATGCATTCTGTTATTGGCTTTATGTTGTATATGTTGTATATTTGTATTTTGTGTCTCAAACCAAATTCCATGCAACTAGATGTTACAGCAATAAAGTAATGATTTAACAATAGAAAGACAGCTATTCAGCTACATGCACAACACAATACAATCCTTCACTAATTCAGACTGAAAATTACTTGGCAATGTAAATTTCCAAATCATAATACAGGACAACGGTGGATATAAGAAGCTAAGATCTATTAATCAAGAACAGCTGAGAAGTTTTACACTGTTTCTTCACATTTAGCAAACTGAAGCTTAATAACACTTTTATAAGAATACCCCAAACAAGGCAAGAAAGTTTCATCTGTAGTATATGGTGATACAATTCTCATTGTTTCTGACCCTGCTTGTTAGACATTTCCGCAGGTCAGAACTTCTCATATAAGAAAAGGAACAAGCTTAACAAGTCTGATGAAGCAAAAAATTGTATTTGTTTGTGGTCATGCAGAAAGGACTAACTTTTACCCAAATTCTGAAATTCTGCCTAGATCTAGTTCTATTGTTTATATCTAGAGGAAGCAAAAGTAAGATAGAATTCGGTTTGGTTTGCTTCATAAATTGATTCACTCTTCATGTCAACCTTCCTCTGCATCAGCCTCCTCCATTGGATCTTACCACAGCACCCCGAAAGGAAGTCAAAAGATCCCCCCCCACCCCCCACTGACATTTCTTCCAAACACATGGTCTGAATGCACAGAAGACACTGCATACTTATTGAGCCCTGGAGGACTGTTCTTCCCCATTGGTTCTCTTATCGACACAAGGCCAGAGGGCTTCCACTGGTGTGGTATCTGAGGATCCAAGAGTTCATATCCTAGACCCTGAGAGAGGAGTAATGGGCAACACAATCCTCAAGTGTCCATGTGATTCCTGCATGTGCATACCTAAGTCAGTGGTACTCCAGTCCCGGAGGACCATGGTCTAGCAGGTTTTAAAAGTCTTCTTTTAACTCCGCCACACAAACAACTGGAGAAAGATTAAATAACAGCTGCAATAAAAATCCCACAGACTGTGTACATCAGTGTTCTTAAGGAAGGGCTGACTGTCCCACTGTGAGAAACTGCAATGCGCAAAACTTAAATCGCTTCAGCATTTGATTCTTAAATGTATTGCTATCAATGGAACTGTATCTCTTCACTACTTAAGAATGATTACAAGAGGAATTGATACACTCAATATTTTGCAAAGTAATAATAACCTAACCTGAGCGGTGAAACAAGAACACACAACTTGAAATTAGGTTTAAGTGCTGGAAGCTCTTCACAAAAAGGGTGATAATTTCTTGTGCAGGCTTTCCAGCAGTACAAGACACAGCTGGCTGAGATCCTCTGTGCTACTAACAACAAATCAAGTATGATGAGCCCAACAGCCTGTAAACAGGAGAGGGTTTTTTATGTAACCAAGAAAATAGTTAACAGCAAACAAGACAATTCAATTTTTTTTACTATTCATTTTGATCTGAAGATATGAGATACGACAATTTGATTTCAAGATCTTCATTCTTTTGGAACTTCTTAAATAAAAACACACTTGACATCTTCGAGAAAAAAAAAGAATAACCACTGTTCTCTTTAACACTTCTACTATTAACCAGGAAAACAGACACCATTCTGGATCTTCAATGTGGCTTGAGATTATGCAATGGTAGAAGAGAAAAATAATTATGAATATAATTAAACTGATTCTTACTCATCTGCAACTAGTCCCTGACCTGTTAAGTGACTATAGTTACTGGACAGGTTTATCAATAGCCTTTAGCTCATAAGTGTGAATTAATCCTGGTTTCAGGTCCTAAGTAAACACAGCCAGATTACAGTGTCTCTAATGACAAAAGCAGCAGTTTTGCCTAATTTTTTCAATCATTGAACTGCAACCATCTTTTTCAAAACCTGCTTTAGCATTCATCTGCACAATAATAAGCTTCACTGAGGGAATAATCACAGCTATAATTGTAATAAAATTGAAGATACATAGAAGTAGGCTATTCTAAACATTATATAGTAGAAACTGCTCCAGTGGTTTTGAAGACATGACTGCAGCTCATATGAGCTTTTTTCCTAAATATAGGAATTCAAGAAAAACGCTAAAGTAAAATGACTACAAAGACTTTACAGTTCATTTTATTGATTTTACTGTAGAACACATCAATGGTTTTGCTGTTAACATCAGATAAAGTAAAAATATGATTTTGCGCAGGAGTTGAGAGCGTGGTACATTGGGCTATGAATTCACTAGGTAAAACACTTGCCTTCACACTGCAATTATTTTTGAAGAGATGGTAACACAAAAACTGCATGGACTCCCATACAGCTCTTTTATAAATCAAGAGAAACCATCTCAAACACAACATACTTGAAATATACTCATTTTCAGCACATTGAACAGATATTCCATACATTCCGGCTTAAATCCATTTTTTTTTAGTTTTTTTAGTTTAGAAACTTAATGGGATAAACTAGGCCACAGAGCTTCTTCTAAATTTCAGAAACACTTCTACTGCTTTAAGTATTTCCATACTAAAAAACTTAAGAAAAATTGGCTACGGAGACGTAATGAGAACAGCAATAAGGAAAAATTGGAGCAAAGAAATTAAGTGAAACTTGTAAAAGTTAGTGAGCAGCCTGTCAAACGCAAAATGTAACCCTGTAAAAAACATACACTGCCCGTTTAAAATAGCAGTGTCTTAATACACTCACAGGAAAAAGAAAAGCTTCGATGCCTCTTGCTAACAATGGCCCACACAGCAACATTATATTGTTGAAAAGGCTTTGCTATTCAGCAGATGACAAAAAGGCTTTTATTAAAACACTGCTTCGGTGTTCAGCTTCGCATGGGGGCTGGTGGGGGAGAGTTTAACCTTCCAACTCGCTATAAATGCTGCAAGTATTGATCTATTGAAAAACAGTAGTAAGCAAGGAGCCATTTTAAACAGTTTTAAGCGCAAGTTCTCATCCTTAACTATTCCCAAGTGCTCTCTGAACCCTGTGCTTAGTAAAGCAATGAAACATGAAAGATGAGAAGCAATCGGAAACAAGAAAACACGGCAGAGAGAAGGATTTAGTCTTTTATTTGCCTTTGAAAACCTCTAGTCCACCCAGTCGTGAACAAGGCTCCTGAACTCGAGCCGAAACAAAGTACAACGCTACCAACTTGGCGATTTTAAGCAAACACACCTGACACCCGCTGACAGACGAAGGAGGAAAGAACCACAGACGGGAGCCGGGAAGGAATCGAGAAAGGAGGAGGACAGGGACATACAGATCCGATCGCAGCAGGTACCTGATTATCCTTGGCAGGGTCTGCGTCAGAGCCGGCAGGCCGGTTGAAACTGAATAGTGCACGAGCAGCAGGACGGAGAGAGACACCAGGATCGCGGAATTAATGACCACCGCCCCGCCAACAAAGCCAAACACAAAGAGCAGCATGCAGCCAGGACTCATGGCTCCGGCCTGGCATTGTGGAGCGTCAGCGCTGAGAAGGGCTGCTCTGGGGGGCAGGCCAGGTGGGTGTATTCTAGCTCCCCGGGGAGGTCACGCTGCCACAGAAACAATGCCATCAGCAGCACAGGCAGCCAGAGAGCCGGGCTCTGAGCAGCTCCGCTCTGCAGCAGACTGTAAGCAGTGACATCACCTCTCTGCGAAGCAGCATGGAGCGGGCTGTCTCCCCTCCTCTCTCTCCTCAGCATCAATGCAGCAATGGCACAAAGAGGGCTAATTAAATATTTAGCTTCCCTCAGAGGCTCAGCTTATTGGCTGACTGAAAGCGGAAAGAAAACAAACAAGTGGGAAGCACAGAGTCTCATAGTCTGTGGCAGCTGATCTATGCATTGGGCTCAAGGGAAATGATACAAATCTTCTGACGATTTCTACTTCTGAAAACTGGGCTGGAGCCTCACCCGAGGTGAAGCACTATAACAATAAAAGAAACTGGCTTTTTCAAATTAGACACTTCAAGGTAAGAAAAGGCTGCTTTTCAGTGCTATTATACCGTTATCAAAAAGCCAGCAGCAACTACCCAAAACTTCTCATGGAAATACCAGATACTAAATTCCCATTTCAGTATATACCAAACGAATCCTAAGACCGCCATGTTGAGATGCCATTACCACAATTAAAACACTAAATTAAGAATATACAATTGTTTCATCAGAAAGGTAAAATTACAGGTGAGCTAACAAATTCCGAAAGAAAAATTGCAATTTGTATTAGGATGCGATTCGACATTGGTAAGCTATTGCTGTCAGCTTGGGACCAAGAATTTCTTCTAAAATGTCTGTTTTTTAGTGTTCAAAAAAAGCTGTAGCTCTGGGTTACACTGCTAATTGACCAATATGTATACTACTGGATAAAGTCAGGAGGCACATTTCTCTCCTCACAAAGTTGATTGGTTTGTGTAGCTACAACTTTGGCCCAACTGGAGAAAGATACTAAGATTATTTTCTCACAAGGATCCTAACTCCTGAGAAACAGGTGTTGTGAGGACAAGTGAGGAGGTCTAGTGAAGTACAAGACTGTAAATATAAACAGAGCGGGAGGCAGTAGGACAGCCTCAAAAGTACAGAAATACAAACATGTTTGCCTGCTGATGGATGAAGAAACCTCAAACTTGCCAACCTTCTCAAACACTTCATGTGTACTCAGTATGCATTATGCATTCAGCCTGCACAAGTCCAGCTAAAACAATTCTTTTTTTGTTTTACAGTAATTAAAATGCAACACCCAGCACCCAGCTGACTGCCTGACCTTGTGCACCATGCATAGTGAAACTGAGTCACATGGGATGCTTATATTTGTACATGTACTGTAGAGGAATGAGGAAAAAAACATTTTAGTTATTGGAGGGCTTTCGTTTGACCACTAGTAGAAAGCACAAACTTTACAGCTAATGAACTGCGTTGAGGCTAAAGACTCGTTTCACACATGCAGATCCACAAAAAACAAAAAACATGAAATATATATTGTATTTTCTATTGTAGGAACATATAAAACAATTGAGGGAACAAGCACCAGGGATTAAACTTTAACAAAACATTCTTTTCATTGTATATATTTAATCTGACTGTGACATCACAGCTTTATCCCGAGGGAGATCATTTCTCTCAGCATCCACAGCACTGCTTTTCTGTTCGCAAGTGAATACCACACACACTCAAAATGTTTTTTTTTCTAAAAACAGAAATGTAGCAAAATCTGCCTGATTTATATAGAGGTATACAAGAGAAGGGGATGCATTGTGAATTAAAAACCGATTCAGTAGCCTACTCGATCTCTGCAATGAGCTAGTCAATTCATGGAAAGGTGATCAATAATCGAATTATTCAATCAATAATCAATGTCATTAAACTGACAATTAATTTAACTGACATTAATCATTTATTAACAATGAACAGTATGTTCTTTAATGAGGCTCGGGCAGTACCAAAATATCTCACACAACTAATTGCTTAGAATATACCCATTTAGACAATCAAGACAATAATGCAAATCAGCTCCATTAGATCGTTATTAGGAGTAGTCTGCACATCCCTGAGGGCACAGAATAACTGGCTCATTTAGCAACTGCCAACCACTTGAGTAAAAGTGGGAGTTGCATCTCTTTAATTTGAGTTGAACAGGATGCTCATCTCACATTTCGCCCTGACATCTAGGGAAAAGAGGCTTCATGCATCACCCTACGATTCTAAATCCTTCACATTTAGAAGGATAAGTCAAAGGTCATTTTCTCAATGAACAAGCACAACTTCAGCATGGAACAGGAAATGGGTTCCACATGTGGCTGCTGGAACCCTGATTTTCTTGTCAGAATTCAGAAGCTCTTTTTAACCTCTTATACTTTTGCTTTCTTAATGGCTGAGGACACAGGCAAGTGTCACTCTGGTATTAGTGCATCATGTGAGCAAAAACATTACTGAGCAGACTGTGGTACCGACAACAGGATGGGGATTCATCAGCAGATTTCCATCTAGACTCGGGAAACAGCAGCAAACATACAGAGCGTCATGACTTTATATCACACATTTTCTCTTTACTGTAATAATACTATTATTGTCCTTATACTTAGACACTGTAACAAAGGGAACAGCAAGTGTATCAATGTTGCAGTAAGGGACTGTAGAGATTATTACAGTAAACTCCAACCCAAAGCATGGAAATGGATAAAACCACAAATTAAATTACTATTTCAGGAATACATTGCTTTTTATTATGAATTTAAACACTTATCCACTTACATTCTACATCCATTTTTATAGCTGGACATTTTACTGAAGCAGCTTGCTCGGGGGTAAAAACAGCAGTACCTCACCCAGGGTTTGAACCCACAAACTCCCAATTATCAGCCCAGAGTTCTAACTACATGCCTCTGCTCAGCAAGGAAGTGATGTTTAAACCAACAGTGAGCAGGCTGCTCTGGCATCAAGCTAGCCCATGTTTTCTTCCCTGCTCACTGATTATTTCTTGCACCATTGAGGCTGAATTTAAGTCAGGGACTCCAAACCACACAGATAAGAGAATACTGTACTAGTAAATGTGAAAAGTCTTGTGACTTACCTAACCCTGCCAAGGGTGCCAGTTTCAGATGGATCCCCTCCTGTAAGCTGTTGAAATTTGGTGCGTTCCAAGTGCTCCATGTAGTTGTGGATCATCTTAATTAAAAAAAGAGAAGCAAAAACATTTGATCAATCACAGACTGAACAGCAGACATGCCAAGCTATCTCACTTTCAAAAGAGTCCAGCTAGTAGTGTTGGGATTTATTCTTCTTTTCAGATTTGGTGAACATTTTTCTTGCAAGTTTGGAATGCTTCTCCATTGACAAATCTTAGATTTTAATTTGCTATTAACACATTTATAATAAATGATTGTAATACGTGCTTTTTACCCCCAAGAGACTTTATATACAAGAGGGAACCAAATTTAATCAAATGTCACTGTAGCACAGCATCAACCTGGATAAATGTATTATTCTGCCCCAGCAGCCAATTAAGGGGAACTGTAGGTAGGTCAGTACTTTGTGGAATTCAGCCATGATACTTGGATTAACACCTTATACACTTCCAAATAACACAATGGGATCTTTTATGACCACTTAGGAATGATCTTGGTTTAACAAAATACCTGAAGGACAGCACTACCTACAGCACTGTGTCCTTGTTCACCGTAATAGAACTCTGGTTTGAAAATTGAGGACCAGAGTGGAGAGCTCTACCAACACCACTTACAGCAGCAACCTGGTTTTCCTTGGAGGTCTCCCATCCCAGTACAGACCCCCAGCTTTGCTGAGGTTCTGAGATCTGATGAGTTGAGGCCAGATGATGGTAATGTTGCTGTTAAGAGTCATTACATCCGTTTCACGTGCGACTCATAAGCATACTGCACAAAAACAGATTATCAAAATTCCAGCGTGAGGCCCTTGAATGGCTTATTTAGCACAGTAGGATCGACAATCCTGACATGAGCAAATCACTCTAAGCAATCTTGTTCATTCTAAGCATACAGAATTCTACAAGCACAAGAGCACAACTGGCTGAGCTTTGTGTAACTGGGAGGATCTGAGCTGGCCAGGGTATCGCTGGTGTGCTGTCCAGTGACTCCTGAAATTGTTACCTCTTCTATTGGCACTATGGGAAACGGTTTACATCCCACCCCCATGTCGAGGTACAAAGGCTTTAATGATTTTAATTATAGTAAAAAACTGTGGTTATTCAGAAGGCGTTTTGTGAGATGGAGGAAAATGACACACCCTATGGTAATAAAACTCTTCATTTTGAACACCACCTTCAAGAATTTGTAATGATTAATCTAAAATTGTGAAAAGAACTGAAAGGAGCTGATTCACCTGACTTAAGGAAGCAGAAATTGCTCAGCATAAGAAAATTAACCAAGAGGAGTGTATTGTGTCTCATCTAGCCCATTTGGTAGTTAGTTGTTAACTGATTCAAGGATCTTATCAAACCGTTTCTTGGAAGAAACCAGGGCATTGGCTTCAACATGGCCCCGTAGCTTGTTCCACACTCCCACAACCCTTTGGGTAAAGATGTGGCTCCTGTACTCTGTAAATGCACTTCCTATGGCTTTTGTTTCACTGTTCATGCTCAAAAGGTCGGAGTACTGTAAAACTTACAGTATTATCATTTCAGAGGCTCTGACTTGAACACTGAGGCAAACATTGTGAACTGTTTGTGTTCCTTGTGAAATTTTAACACACACAACAAGACTGCAGTTGTGAAATGAATGTTGTCCTTCAGCCTTTGATGACAGGGTACCTGCAGTGATGGTCCAAATGCCTGCATATGGCTACTGACAAGAACAGAAACCAGAGCTGCTTGCCTGGGGCTGCTTGGCCCATCACACCCTATATATCAAGCAAAGTGCATGATCTGCTTCGATTTCCCTTTGTTCCTTTTGATTTTTGGCACCATCTGACAGCCCCAAGTGAGAACCAGCTATAAATAGAACTGGGCTGACTCAGAAAGAGGCAGGCAGGCAGGCAGGCAGCTGGATTCGTTTTTAAAAATGACCATACTGCAGTGCCCATTTACAGCCTCTTCAACACAAGTGTACAGGTTCAGGAGATGGGTGTGGGCACCTTGGCATTGCTGGTCGAATGGGATTGCACAGAAATTGATGATGGAGCAAAACAGGGGGAAAAAAAGAATAGAAAAATGGGCCACTCATTTCCCCTGGCGACAGCTCAGCTACTGTACAATCTAGCCTTTCAATCCCTTGCAGTGAAGAGCAGAGCTCCATGAACACCCACTGTCTTTCACAAGGCAGTTTCTACTAACTAATCCAGAAGACTATCATATTAGTCTAGGAGAGTATTAGACTGAAGGGATGAATTTGATGCACAGCTTAATGTCCTCAGATAATACAGAAATCAATTATGGATGCCAACAGAAAAGCTCTTCGTTAATCCTCTGTGCTTGACTGCCATCTACTGGGCTTTAGTGACAATGCAGACCGAGGTTTCATTGCTTCATAGACAGAAAAAACTGGCATGCACCCACCACAACATTCATTATGGATGCCGGAACACGTATATGGCTTACTCCTTATTTCTGCAGGCTAAAATTGCCTTTTGTTTTTAATCTGAAAAGGCTGTCCTCATTATGAAGAATAGCCAGGGGAAAAAAAAAAACATTCTGTGGATAGTTTTGGAGAGCAAAAGACTCTGCCTACCTCATAATTTCATCTTTTGCTTTTGTAGTCTATTTTACAGCCTCTTATTCTATTCCTAATTCAACTCATCTTCAACGGAACAAGAAGACGTTCAGTGCAGTTGCTGCAAGTTCACACACATTCAAGATGTAGAAAGGCCCTTAAATATAAGTGATAAAAAATGCTGGAAATTTCATTTTCGGAAATTTTGCATGGATTGGTACATGCATTTGAAATAAACAAACTGAAATGGGTTTAGGAGAGAATCAGCAGCAGGTAAAATCTGGAATGAATCATGATGCAAAGGCAATGGCTGTCTTATCCATTTCCTGAGCCGTCTTCCACCCCTAACTTTAAAGGCCCAAGAACATAATACAGCTCAGTTTGGCTTTCCATGCTGTTTAGCTCCATGTGACAGACTGTGGATCTATTCTACTCTAAAGTTGCTGGTATGTAGAAAAGTGACAACCTGCATCAAACCTGCACACTTCCTGGCTGATACTTCTCCGGGTACCCCGGCATCCTGGCCAAATTTCCCATTGGCCCTCATCAATCATGGCCTCCTAATAATCCCCATCTATGAATTGGCTTCATCACTCTGCTCTCCTCCACACTGATAGCGGATGTGTGGTGAGCGTTCTGGCGCACTATGGCTGCCGTCACATCATCCAGGTGGGGCTGCACGTTGGTGGTGGTGGAGGGGAGTCCCCATTACCTGTAAAGCGCTTTGAGTGGAGTGTCCAGAAAAGCACTATATAAGTGTAAGCAATTATTATTATTATTATTATTTCCTTGAAAGACCGCAGTATTTGTTTTCTCTTATTCTCATAATCCCTTTTTTCTTCTCTTTTCTTGTCTGATGTTCCCAAACATATTTTTAATATCTCAAAGTCATTTCTGCACAAAGCATTTAAACCTGAGTACATTCAATTTGTTTGAACATCTTAATTCGATTTTAGTTATTTGTTGTACCTTCCTCTAGGACTGCTTATTCACAAAGCTCATTGAGAGGGTGCTCTCAGCAAAAAGGTTACTATATAACCAATAAATTCAAAAATTTGAGAATATGGACCTTTTACCAGATAGGCCCAGAAGTGACCCATTCATGTTAAGACGTTTGCTCCCTCAATATCCTTCACACAAAAGAAAATCATCCTCCATCTCTTACCTCGGTGTGTCTCTGATGAAGAGCGTTATACTCTTTCTTCAGTTCTGCCTCCCGTTCCTCCAGTCTGCCGACTGGAAGAGGAAAACGCCATTAGAATTGACCAGGCTCTGAACACTGCAAACTCATTTTTGGTGCAACAAGATTCCTACATTATGAAACTGCCTCCAGGCATGAAAGATACAATGAACTGAGTGCCACAGAGTGGGAGAGGCTCAGTGGAAACCCTTCTCTATGCCAATTTTAAAACCCTCCTACCTCACATCTTCCTTCTGTCCCTGTGAGTCCACTATCAAAGCCATGCTCCTCATGAGCACCCTGACCAGGCTTATTTCAGCTCTAAACATCTTGTGGAATTGTGTTTCCCTATTACGATCCATGATTCAATAGCAACTGCACATCTGTCACCTTGTCAACACGCTTGCATGGTGTCTGAATTTTCTTATTCCTCAGTTTCATCCCTGCATTTTTTTTGCTGTATTGATTCTTGTTTTAAATTCATCTCTCCTCCAAGCAGCTGACAGTTAAAAGCAAACACTTTAACAAGCAGTGAGATTAAGTGTAAGGAAGCTGAGAAGACCTGGCTAACTGAGGAAATGGTGAAAAGAAAAATGGAAGAAAATAGAAACTATTTAAAACTACAGCGGGAGGCAAGCATATGGACGATTCAGCTCCAGACAGAAAATGACAGAGCTAGGAAGATCTGAAAGAAAGAAGAATGTGACATGGAGAGTTTTGTATCAAAAAAGACATTAAAGTGAAAAAACAGCAGCAGCAGCACATCGGGTAAAGGCAAGGGTGAGCCAGTGAAAGTCAGGAACCAACAGCACACTGAAGAACTATATAGAAATACAATGTAGACGAAGATCAGACAAATCCTGCGCAGAACTAAAAAAAACAAACAGTAATGGAAATTGTAACTGAACAGCTGATCTAGCTGTAACATTAGAAAGTAGAGGAGGGAGCTGAGAAACCCATGAATGGCCAGTAGAGTTTGCAGAAACAGTTACAGTACCTCACCAGAAGGAAAACATTGTCAATAGTGAAGACCACAAAATTAAGAGCTTGATGACATGTGCATCCACTATCAACTTAAAATGAAAGAATACCAGGGGAAAAAAAGCATTAGCTGACAAATATGGAATGAGGGAAAGCAGGGACAGAAACCTGGAACACGACTGACGTGCTTGTAAGTTTAAGTAATAAACTTATTACTTGTTCATGTGTGGAGGATGCCATGATACAACAAATATCTGGCAAATCAGAATGACGGAAAACAGTGGCTTTACGGATATGATACTGTTAAGTGAATGTAAAAGCTTGGAAGAGTAACATGATTTTACACTTTTTAGTATTTTTAGTTCATGCATGAGTACAGGGACTACTCTGTCGGCTCAGGAGCCCAAAATTGGGAAAACAATTGCAAACTGTTATGACCACCCGCATCGATTCTGAGGGGCATTTGCAGCTGTAGTGGCTGCAGGCCACCCCTCCTGGCTCCTGCCTGCCTTGAAAGAGTTGCTGAGAAGACAATATACGTATAGCACCCCAGTGCAATGAGAAACCAGTCTGCAAGAGGTCCCTGGCATGCCTCCCCAGTCCATCCTGACAGCGAGTGCTTGGCCTGGTCTCTGGAGGAGACCCCCCCCCATGAAGAGCACACAGACCAATCAGCCCAGTACTGATGCGCAACCTGGTGGACTGCCCAGAGCTCTTGTGACCTGTCTTGCCTGGCTCCAGGTGCAGGCCAACCTGCCCTGCCCTGTCCCTGGTTTCCCCTCCTGGACTTGGCTCAGTGAAGTGTGCCAACCACTAACCCTGGACTGTGTCAACCTTGCTCTTAGGGAGTTTATGAACACCTCCTGCCTGTGTGCTTCAGAATTGGGTTTATTTATTAACTAAGACACAGTCAAAAGTATATTTCTACAGCTACTTATTGCATTATTGTATTTTAGCATACAACAATTCACATTCTAGTCAGTTATTAGCTATTAGACAGGCTAAAGACTGGCCCTGCAAAAAAAAAAATCCATTCTACTGGCAGGAGTAGTTTAAACAAAATATATAACTTCAGTTTATGCTACCAGAACACAAAGGCAAACTGAAAAACGTCTAAAATCAGACCTGAGAACCCTACTAGATGAAATCATAAGCTTAGTACTACTTACCTATAATAGACTGTGCTGTTGGCTTGTGAAGAAATGCTTTAGTGATACAGCCCTTTTATTATTTGAGAAATCTGGTCACACACTAACACTTTTTTGTGAACAAAAGATTAAAATAGACTGATATGGGTGGTAAAAGACTGTCCTTAACCCTATGTTCAGCACTACATTAGATAATGCAGCTTGTTGTGTGTGTATAGATCTAATAACAAAACTAAGACACAGTACTTGTACTGATCAGAGGAAATTGTATTATAGCAGCTCATAGATATGGCCACAAGGGGGACTCATTTAAAAGGGAACAGACTCGCAGTTCTAACAAAACACAGGAATCGGTAATCTCCCAACTCAGTTTCAATGGGCTTGACTAAAGGGTGGCTAAACACAGTAATCCCTCTATTAACTCTCAGGTTTAAACTGAGCTTAGCAGGCGTTACAACATCTGCCTCCTAAACATAAACCAAATTAACTCATTGGCACAAAGCAATCCGTTCTACACTGTTAACGTTAACTTGGCACAAAAGCAGCACTGGGCACATTCTTCACTCTTCACTTTTGGTTTTATTTCGAGAGCACATTGGTCTAAACAAAAAAAATCTGTTTGCCACAAAATTTATTTATTTGTGATGGTGGGAATGATTCTGGGCTGACTCTGTATTCTTAAACTGATAATCAATCACGTTACATTTTTTCCAGAGCCAGAACGAACTAAACAACTAGGGAAAACCATCAAAATAAAGAAATCTTGAAAATACATCTTCAGCAAATATATACAGCATACTTAGGCAACACTATCATTGAGGGCCTTGGGTAAGTTAAAAGCAAGATAAGGGCTTTAACCTAGAGGGGCTCAGCTTGCATGGCGTAAGGATTGTCAAATGGAGACTAATTTACAGGCAGCTGGCACACAAATATACTTCTCTCCTGACTGCAGCTGTCTGACTTTCTAGAAAGTGAACAGAAAATGTATGGAATGGGGCTGAATTTTAAAACCTCTCAGAATTGTTAAAACAGCAACAACGATCTCCTTTTTCTCTAGTTCCCGTAAAACACGTCTAATCTTCTTGTTTTGGACTCTGGAGTATTTTGTTCAGCAATGCCACAAAGACTTCAGAATGCAGCACAGCCTCATTCATTTGCACTTTACAGAACACTTCTGCTGACAGTTCATCGGCATCGTATGATGAGTCTTACACTGGGCTTTTCCTCCCCATAGAGGGGAAGGTCAAGTTTGCACAGGACGCAATACCTCAGCAAAATAAAAACAGGCCACCTCACACAAGCTTTCCGAGGTGCTAATAGGGCAAGTGTTCATGAGTGTTCCCTTGATTTTCAGCAGGCCACACAATTTTGAAACAGAACAAATCATCACATCTATTTATGCTCCCACTCCATGCAGAGCCCAACTATGGAAATTGTGTGATGCTAGGGTACACAAACAATGTGCTTATTGTTATTCATGACTAAAAGTGCAAGAGAAACAGGAACTCCTCTTCATTAGGAATAAGATGATTTCAAGTGATACCAGACCCTTTCTGAGTGGATTCTAAGTCCTGTACACAGTTCTCAGAAGATGTATATATATATAAGAGATATTTTAAAAAAAGCTTCATAATAACGAATTGGACAGGAAAGCATAAACTAATTCTTCAGAATTAATTCACTGTATTTAGTCCATACGCAGATTCTAGGTTGTGCAGATAGCTCTGAGTGATGGATTAAAAAACTTTATTCTGTGGAGTTCCTCTGTTAAGCCACATTTAATTCAGAATAGGGAGTTTCACCTCTTTCCCCCCCAGAATTCAAACCTTACTGTCTGCAGCCCTAAATATGCATTGAACACAGATCTCTAACTCAACATCAAATGGTCCTGTCACTCCTATAAAAGCAGCGACCAGATATGAAAAAGTGTTCGGACAGAAATTTGAACAAATGGAAATTCTAAAAAGTCTGACATCATACGTTTTCACTACACTGAGGCACTCTCTCACAGCATCAAGCTTAGTTTTGAAAGACTGTCACTCATTTACATGCAAAGGTAACATTACGTGAATAAAGTTTTCTTGCATGAGAGCTAAACAGTTCTTACACGTTCCAGCATTCTGTTCCTTGTGTGTGAGCAAAAATAACTAGAACGCTTGGCCGACTGAGCAGTAGTATAGCCATTCTGATTCTATAGCCTGGTACGCAGGTGCCCTACTTGTTCTGCGACACAGATCATTCCTATGAGCCCAGCCCTGTCCCCCAGGACTTAGAAACATTATTGTGAATTGAGCCTGACAAAAATGTCTTGGACTCACCTCCTGTTCCGGTTTTTCATTATACAACTACCCTAGTGCACAAAGCTGTTCTGGCAAAAAAGAAGGTAGTCACACACCCATCATGTGGTGCAGGATACCAGCCCTGCAGGTATAATCCAATTAAATTCTCTTTTATTTGCCAGATGTAGCTTTAAATAAGTAAAAGAACAATTTATCTACAAACATGGGGGGGGGGGGGCGGCGCATAATATCTGATAAAATAATAACCATCTTTATTACATGCACAATAAGCAAAAAAACAAAGGCTTTACTTGTATTTCGGCTGCATACAAGAGATTTCTGGAAAAAACAGTCACATGTCCTTGGTCTTTCGTCTGTATAGGTTTTCTACACATTATATAGAGCATGATACAAACAAACATTGTGAGAAATTGTTTAGGAACCCTTTGGAATCATCACCATTCCTGCATTAATTGCTCCCAAAGCCTGATCTGATCTTTGTTTAAATAATAATGACAAATAAACGTGTGTGAATAAACACATAACGCACTGTCAATAGTACTTTTTCTTGTTTATATTGAACATTGTCTAAACCTCTAGGATAATGACCTCTATTAAAGATGGTAATTGGAGGCAGGAGTTCCCATCAATGAGATGACATTCAGGTGTGAGTTTGAGGTGCCCTGCTCTATGAAGACCCCACAAAGTTTGGTTACCAACAGAGTCTGCTCTTTACAATACAGATACAGAATGTTGAACTGAAACATGTACCAATCAAAAGAGGTTTCAAAGGCTGGAAAGTGTTACCAAAGCATTTCGGAAGACTTAGGCCTCCATCAGTCTACAGCCAAGCAGATAGCGTGCAATGGAAGAAATTCAGTACCAACACTAACCTCCCTAGGAGTGTTTGTTTAACAAAAATCACTGCAAGAACAAGCTGTACAGTGCTCAAGGAGGTGACAAAGGATCTGCAAGCATCTCTTGCACTGGCTAATGTCTGAGTTTGAGTCCACAATAAGAAAACACTGGAAAAAGAGTGGTGTGCATGGGAGGATACAGAGAAAACCACTGCTCTCCAGAAAAAAAAAAAACAGTGCTGTCTGTCTCAATTTTTCCCCAAGACCACCTGAATGTTCCACAACTCCACTGGAACAATATTCTGTGGACAGATGAGACAAAAGTGGAACGTTTTGGCATAAACACACAACATTATATCTGGAGGGAAAAAATTCATACCAACATGATGGAGACTGGTGTAAATGTGCATGTGACAAAAATATCCCAAGGACGCCACAACTCGGCACTTTATGGTTGGAAAGCAAGAAGGAAGCCATTACTGAAACTGTTTTACACTGAAACAAAACCTAAAATGAGACTTTCTGGCTTAGGGAGGGAATGAGAGAGAGGTAGGGGCTGAGTACCATCACGGAGAGGGTGCGAGAGACGGGTCTCATGTTGTCCCAGGAAAAGAGAGCAAGGGCCCGTGTGTCATCAGAGCAAACAAAACAGTGAGAGGCAGCGTATTGTTAGAGAGGGAGCAACCAACCAACCAACAAAGGAGGGTCACATGTCATCAGAGGGAAGGAGGGAAAGAGGGAGCAAGGAACGTCTGCTCTCAATTTGCAGACTTACTCTGATCAGCATAGTTCTTGGCCTTGAGTTCCAGCTGGCGGGACTGCGACTCCAGAGTTTCCACCCGTCCCTGCAGATCCTTCTTCTCTTGCTCCTGGGAGTCCTCAAACTCGATGAATTTCTGCACAGAAAACAAACAACAGAGATTCACTAAACAGCTGCAGAAATCACTCAATCAGGTTTTTGAGGTGAGCAGGAAAGCAGATCTTTACTGTATGCATAGTACAGAATAGTTCTGAATGTAGCTCAAACTCAATACATCAGTGTCTCTCTTTTTATACAGCAAGAGTCACAGTATTTTAGTCATACATGAGGACACCAAAACAATAGCAGATATTTCAGCAGAAAAACATCTATAAGATATCAAGATCTTAAGCAGTTCCAGTTGTTTGCTTACCAAGCGAACATTGTTTCACAATGGAATGTCTATTACCTCCACCAGCACCCAGAACATTTCACTGAGATGTACAACTGACTGCACGGACAATCTGATCAAAGCATTTTATAGAATTATGATAAATAGGTCAACCTGAGCCCTTTTATTCTGACAAAATAAGGCCTACATCTTTTAACTAAATTTTCTTTTGAGTTTTCCGTCCTTGGTATTGTCATTAAGTCCTCCTCATACAATGGTAGAAAGATTATTTTTATATGTTTTATAAGGGGAACTCCCACAGCTTAGTTGAAGAAAATAACACTGGAATGTGATTTTTACACACTGAGAGGCAACTGTGCTTGTAACCTAAGAAACCTTCATAGCAGGGATTAAAAAACTTCAAGCCAAAATGGAAAGAAGTTAATGAGTTGCAATGAGCAAATGAACTTTGGTTTGGTGTGATTTCTTTCATGTGGCAATCACGCAAGCTTAGATTCCTTCCACGTGTACCACATTACAAATCAGACATTCTTTAAACACTTTCTTTGTAAAACATATTGTGTCATTGTATCATAGCAACAACGTCATTTGATGCATGTTGGAGTCATGGATTCTCAATATCAGATAATGACCAAAGATTATGGCAAACAGCTTCATTACAGACATGTTATTCACCCTATAAAACTGGCAGATTAGAGAACAACTATTACCACTGATTTAATGCCAAACCATTCCATAAGGATACGAAGAGCAAAATGCACATACATTTCATAAATATGGCTTATCAATGATTAATCGGAGTAAGATTAGACAATTAGCATACCACAACAAATCTATTTAAACTTTTACTTTAACCATTCCATTTAAAAATGGTGGTAAAAATAGTCTTCAAGGAACAGTCTACAAGGTCTTTCTAAAAGCGGTTTCTACTGAAATTATTTGGAAACCAAGTAGTTTAAAGCACGTACTCAATGACAAAACTTCATAAACTGCACAAAATAAAAGGCTGAAAATGTTTAATACAACCAAACTCCTTTCAATGCAATTTTCAGTGTCTATGCTTTAGTCAGGACTGAAGCCCGCCCAGTCCAAGATGTGAGCTAACCGCAATTTAGTGAGTCAGTTTAGAGGCTTGTCAGTTTCAGCTATGACCTGCCTCTTGAACTCAGACACAGGGCGTATTGCACACACCCTGGCTGCAAGAGAAATAAAGAAAGCAACAGTGCTTAGGGAGAATGGTGAACCTTTTTTCTTCTCATTCAGAGTTAAAAATGATGTGGTGAAGGAATAATATTCTGCAACTTTTTCCCCACACTGAGCGGACCCGGTGTGTTCACATTTTTATACAGAGTAAACAAAACTTATCATTCCATCACAACTTCCTTAGCGTTCATTACCAGATCCAACAAGACAAAACGCAATATGACTCATCTGATTACAGGGTTCACATTGGGCAGCATCTAGGCCAAACATACGGAACCAAGAGACAGTACTGTAACTAACAGCTGTAATCTGCTTTCCCAGAAGCCTATATATACAGTATATTTTTGTCTGCCCCGAAAATAAAAACCTTATAAATTGCATCTTACATGACTGCGGATGTACCAGCATGGAACACATACAGTGGCACCTGTATAATCTCCGTATTCCGAAATAAAGATAGCCTTCCATCTTCTAATAGCTTCCAATTCCTGGCCTTTTAAATGACTGATTGTACACTGCAGATGTGCAATTAGAACAATCACACTCATGCTTAATTGTTACATCAGGACCAATATGACCATTGTGTGCTGCACATAAGGGTGGAAATCAATTGTTGTTTGTAAGATGGGATTCACCTGCAAATGAAGTAAAAAGATCTAAGGTCCTTATTTGAGGATTATTGATATCTGAACATTAACTATAAAAAAACAAAGACAAGCAAAATTCCAAGGATGTTTTTATATTGCAACATTCAGAAGAAAAACATTATATTAAAATTTTCTGCAGGGGAATAAAAATGTATTTTATATAGTGCTGTTAAAATAAATCAACTTTTCAAATCATTTTGCAAATAAACACTCACCTACCATTAGACATCTATATCTTCATCATTGATACACATACAGGGGTGATTCTGATCTTTTTTTATCATGTGTGAGGTTTCAAAACTATTGTATAGTTTATGAAAAATATATATTTTTTAAAAATAGAAAGGGAGGTCATTTTTTTTACTTTTCTGCTCAACTCTCAAAATCTCAAGTAGAACACATGCAAGATTCATTTTTACATGTCATAGTTCGGATGCTTACATCTCCCAAAGCTTTTTTTTTTTGTGTTGTGGCATCATCGTTTCAGTGGGTTCAGGTAGTTCTGAGATGACCGTAATGACTTCACTTTTATAAATGGCGTTGTTAAACTATTTTATAATTCTTGTGGGGAAAAATAGTTATGATCTATAAAATGCTATTAAAATGATCCCACTGGGATTATCAGAGCGGGGGGACTAGGTCAGCTTTGAGCACCTCTGTTTCAAGTCCAGACGTCAGTCCATCTATTTCATGAGCAAAGCATTTATGAAGTTTCTGTCCGGAATGAAAAGAGCCAAGGTCAAAAGCACCCATTTTTTATTGTATCTGATCCAGAAAAAAAACATGCTCATTTAAACGGGAAACTACCTCAGTACTCAAAAATTGCAGTCAAGATATCTAGGCAAATTAAAACATGTGGCTATTGCCCCTATCTTGGGTTTGATTCTATACTGAAGGGGAAACCTTCTCGTGTAGCTTGTACTCTGTGTTCTCATGGAGTTCAGCGCTGCCAGGACTCCTGGATGGGAATGGTAAGAAAGTATTGGAAAAGGCTACAAAGATGTTACTCTCCACACATCTTTCCAAATGAAGTGATCCAAGGCAGGTGACTTTAAACAGACAAGCACACACAGACAGGGACCCAACACAGTAATTTGTGTCTATTTAAACAAAAATCAATCTACTTAAAGTTGGGTGTTTTGCTCCAAAACTGTGCTTCTGAAAAACAAAAAAAATGATTTTTTTTGTAATCTGAGGCTTGCAGCCTGTTAAGGCGGTTAGGCATTATCACAGCAGAGCTTGTACTGAACCCATGCAATAAAAAGGCTCTTCAGCTGCAGTACATTCCAGCCACAGCAGAAAGTGCTTCATACTAAATAACTGTAAACCATCTCTTAAACATTTCCCAGCGGCCCTATACTGAAAGGTGATGGTTCCACATGCAATACCAAAACACCGCTGCAAGACACAGTTAAGATATACGGCCACAGGCCAGCAATGCATCACAATGAACGGACAGCTTACATTCCACTAAATAAAACCTTATGATTAATTCATACACGTTTAAAACCACTGAAAATAGCCATTCCACATTTTGACTGATATCAACCGACGTGGATTACAAGATGTACAAATGTCAAAATCTTCAATAGTACGTTTGTTCATAGAGCGCGTCATAGAAATGCATCATTCATTTGGCTTTAACTACACAAACCATTCTCCCTATCAGTAAAATCCCGTCGTGTTTTGAATCTAATGCACCTCATTTTAATTTACTTCAATGCGGAGCAGTGTGCCTGTAAATAATGATGACCACGTGATATCCTCGTTATTATTAACACATTCTCCATAACATATGATATCACAAGTAAGATTTAGGTATTTGTTTAAAATATAACCTGCCAAACAAGAGTTGGCATGGATCTCCAAAGACTGCTGGTTGTAGCAATGGACGTATTAAAAGTTCTAATTTACATCACAGAATAAACTACATTTCCTGGTTTGCGCTGTGCCATACTGCCTTCTTTGTGTCCGATTCAAAACTAGGCAACAAAACTTCCGTTGACATGAACCGGCCCAATTACATTGTAAACAAACGGGCTTGTGAATACACTCTTTTAATCCAATAGAAATACTGCTTTCGATTTCAAGACGGTTTTGACGACAAACACTATTCGTTAATTCTACATGCACACTGGAACATTTCTGTGGTAAAATGTGTGTCGCACAACCGGTACTCATTCGCTCGTACATTGCGCTACATTACAAGGACATTCTCGTGAACTTTCGCTCTTGCCCTTGGCTAGACCAGCGGATTGAGACATGGTGACCATACAGTACTTTCACAAAGTTCACAATGTTGTGCTTAATTTGGAATTTGTAAAATGTTGCGATACCATCGATTAATTTATTTTGTTGCCTACAGATAATGACTGGACTGAGAATTCGGGTGTGCAGTTCCCTCATACTTTAAATGTTACTTTTTTTCAGCAGTTTGTGAGGGAATAAATGGTTTCAAAGCAATTTAATTCACTCTATTTACAAATTGTACTGTTAGAACAGAAAAGCAAGATGATTCCAATATTGCTGTAGCTTCACATCTCTCTGTGTAAAATTTAGTCGGAACAAGGCAATTTAAAAACAGTTAATTGCATGCTTGTTTCAGAGCACAAACATAAAAAAACTCCTGATGAAACAGAAGAAAAAGATCGAAAAGCAAACAGAGACCAATGTGTACTGCTGCAGTAGGAAGTGCACTTGGAGACGAAGGGTTCAGTACAAACCCAGGCATTCAGCAATAGGTGGTAGACTGTAGGGCTAAAGTTGGATAGGCACCATACTAAATAGATTGCGAGTTAATATTGTTTTTTAGCAATTGATTGTGGCAGTTTAAGGAACACAATTCAATGCTAGATGTAAAACAAAATACAATAAAAAAAAGTGTACAACCTAGTTTTTATTGATTTCCAACTTGAAATAGTTCTGCTCTGCTCTTTCATAAACATATCTTAAAAAAATCAACCTAAAAGTAGCTGAAACCACAAAATACAGTGGTCACAGTGGACACAAAACGAGGGCTGTAACAAAGATCAGGAGGAGCGATGGCAACCAAAATCACCTTTCTTCTCCGTCAATTAAAGCCGTAGGCCTCGATAACGTCACTTCCCAATGCCTTTAAAAAAAAAAATCACTGTAAGCCCCTCGGGCGTCTCCTCCAACCCATGTCCACCTCGGGACCTACCCATGGATTTCTTGTTGGAGAGTCCTGGTCCCCTCACCCTACGGCCAGGGATCCAGGGGTCCAACTAAGCAAGTTAAGCCAGAATTCTTTCATCTTAAACTTTCATCAGATTTTTTCTAATAGAGCTTTGTTAATCCTCATGAACACTGCTTTAAACCACAGGCATAGTTCTCCCAACGAAAATTAGGAGATTTCAATCGGTCTGGGGTGAGATCTGTCTTGTGATTCGAATGCTGCTCACCCTCTGCCTTCTGGACATCTACGGATTCGTTAATATCAGCTCCTTAATCGGGCGTGAACCCCAGTCACACATGAACAACAAGCCCATCACCTGAAGCATGTGCTTCATTACTTTACCATGAACTCAATTCTAACCCTTCCTACACAATCATGTGTAGTTTATTAAACAACAAAACATGGGAAACTGCCAAGCTACCCTTGTGTTTGTCGATACTATGGGTAACACGGTGACCCACACATGATTTATTGACAGTGCTCTGCTCCACTACTGTCTGCCCCAGACTCGACTGTGCCCAGGGGCAATGGCAGCTCTATTAAACTGTCTGCGTCAGCTTTAACCATTCTGCTCAGGAAGGAGCCATTTTTCTGTTGTGGTCCAGCAGAGGATGTCTATTACACCACAACTTATGTTAAACTGTAAGAAGCTCCTGTCTCAATGTTCTGAGATTGGCCCTCTTGCAATTTAGAATACTGAATGTCACTAAAATAACTTTCTGAAGACACCGACCAGGTTAGCATTCAGTTTCGAACCAGTAAGTTTTGATATATTTTACTGCTGTATGGAGCACACTCACTATGAGCTGACAGCAAACTGGAAGCCTGTGGCCAGTTACATTAAAAAAAAAATAAAGTACCATATTTTGGCTGTGGAGCCTCTTCTTGTATACACAATTAACTCCTACTAGCTGTATGTTTTTATCAGCACTCCTTGATTTTAAGAGTCGCAGAGTAACTTCAAACTAGTTAAGAGGAGAAAAAGCATGTTTAACGTAAGTTAAGGGGAAAAACGTATTCAATATGAGGAAATATAATAACATATATCTTAGTATAGAAGTTAGTACCATATCTAAGGGAGTTGGAATACATATTCAGTATCGTAGTACATGTTAATCAAGAGGAAAAGATCTTACTTAAGTGAAGTCAACACTCAAGGAGAAAAAAACACTTAAAACTAAGTTTAGAGCAAAAATAATTAGACTGTTATTAATGTAATCATGATTTCAATTAGTGCTGGGCAATAATATGATAACGATAATTATCGCGATATAATTTTCCTAGATATAATTTTAACAAAAGTTCGAGATATATGTTTATGCTTTGCACACCGGGCAGCTAACGTGGTGGTGTTTACCCACACGGTGGTGGCTGACAGGATTCTAGTTAGAGTGGAGAAATGAGCGACACTGAAGCAAATGCAGTGCTGCCAACGACCAGCTCGAAGGACGATGACATCGTCGACAGAAAAGGTCATTCAACTTCGGTAATTTGGAGATATTTTGGCTTTTTAAGATCAGACATAAAACAGAGCACTTAAACTTTGCAGTCTGTCTGAGCCATCTTCTATGTGTGTTTTGTCACACTGCAGTATTTAATTTTTCTATTAAGATATTTAATTTAGTAAATTTTACTCATCCGTATTTTGACATTAAAAAAAAGACTTGAATACTCTCAACCTCAGATTTGTTTAATGTTTCTGCTGTTTGGCAAGTGTTTGTTGTGTTCTTAAAATAAAGAGTTGTTTAATTTACCAATTAGCTGTCTGGTTTCTTTAACTTTCACTCAGGAGAAAAAAATCTGCCTTTAAACTTGAAAGAAATAATGATTTGACATCGTGATAATTATCAATATTGACTGATATGAACATTTTTATCGTGATAATGTTTTTGGCCATATCGCCCAGCCCTAATTTCAATATACTGATTTTTTGGTATCTGAGAATTTGCATTAATAATTACAAATCACAGTGGTTCTCAGTTCCAGAGTACCCATCTCTTCTGGGTTTTGTTCTATCTGGGCCTTTATCACAAGCGATAATTGCTGTAACTGATCAACTAAAACCTATTTTGGTTGATAGTAGTCATCCACAGAATAAGAACTAAAGCAGTACTGGAAATTACACAATATCCGTATTGTTTAACTCAAAGTGAAGTATTCACATCCAATTTAAATATTCTCTCAATACACCACGAGTCCATTTGTGAAGAAAAGGGTGAAAACAATCTCAATGCAACTCAGTTTAAAAAATAAAAAATAAAAATCCATCTCTTGGCCTCCTAAAAGGGATCCTGGACAAAGTCAAGGAAGGACAGCTTGTTTAGACATGGATACAATCCTGACCGATTCTGTACAGACCTTTGTTCACAGAGGAGGACAGCAGTCTAGTCATGATTGCAAGACACTGTCATTTCCAGCAGCCGCAGACACAGGGCCAACAGTGGAGGTGGGTAAGGATTCTTTACAGGCTTAAAGAAAATGCTGGGGCAGCAATAATGATTGTCAATGCTATGAGCATAACAGCACAGAGGTTTGCTGGTGATCTACATTTACTGGCAAGTAAAAGGCAGTTAGAATACATAAGTAGTTCATAAATGGATGCAGCTTTAACAACACCCTATCCAAAAATACATATTTTCTGTTGCTGTCAGATCATAGATGTTTTCTGCCGCCCTTGCTGGGCTACCCTGGAGATGTGCAACTTCCTTGGATTATCCACTTTCTTAGCACAATGTTTCCAGGTACTAAAACCCACAAAGAAAAACAAACTGCTAGAGCAAAGTTCATAGAGGTGATTAAGAAGAATACACAAGCCCTTTGTCCAGAAAGGAAGACCAGTGTCTGTGCCACCTTGAGTTAAATCATTAATAAATAAAAGGTCCTTCACATAAAGGAGGAATCATATTAAAGATTAATCTCAATTCTGCAGAGACAATTCTGTTTTCCAGCAGAACTGCGTCATCCAGGTAAATGAAGATCCTATAGTCCACAATCAATTTTTTTTTTACTTCTTTGTATAACTGAAAATTTATGGGGATGGTAATGTACACAGGAAAGATGTCTGGACAGTACAGTGGGGGTTTACATTTGTTTTAATTTATTGAGTTGCACACAATCGATGCAAATTACAGAGGGATTTATCAGAACACAAAGAAAATTGCCATGCATTCTTTTGGTGGACACCTCATAAAATTGGTCCTTTCATATCTGCCGATACCTTATTGGAAACTCTACTAAAAATCTGGGTTAAATTCTTTAAGGGGGAGCTTGTAGAAAATTCATTTCTATGAGCACCAGAAGATCCATTTGTCAAAGTTGAAGACTGCAGTTGCTCACTGTCAGAATCCTGATTCAGAGCGGGGAAAACCCTTTTCCTTTATGTGGCAAATACTCAGCTGCTAAGAGGCTTAAGCAAGTCAACAGAGAATTACAGAATAAATCTGTCTCAGCAGAACTAAAAGTCAGACGCATCCTACACCACAGCTCTCTGCTGCACACAGATGGATGGACAGCACAGGTAACCAACACACAACCAGAGAAAAAGTCATAAGTTAAAGTTCAATCAGCTGGCATGTGAAGACTTAAAGTACACATGTGGTCTATAGCACAGCCCATATGCTTTGCCAGCTTAATTTATCAACTTATCATATGACCTAGCAGACAGACTTCATATGACCACACTTTAGAAAGTTATCTGCATGCAATTTAAAACGGCTTTAGGCTTTCTAATTTTTATTCACCACAAAGAAAGACTTTCTTTGGGTTCTGTTACCCTTTATGGCCAGTCAGGACTTGAAAGGCCTGCCAGTAGAAAGGATCTAATCCACTCCAAACCTGGGCTTCAAAGAATGACCTGGGGGCATTAACCTGCATAAATCTCTTTTGTGAAGTATTGTACATCATCTCTTCTTAACATTTCAGAGCACCGTTAATAACCCAGCGGTGAGACAGATGCCCATATGGAACCATAGCAAGAACCAGATCAGGACTAAAAGAATCGTGCATGAGGGAAAAAAAAAGAAAATATACAGCACAACAAGAGTCACTTGAAGTGTGAGAAACAGAGAACTTAAACTAGATACAAGATTCATATACAAGGCATATGTACACATATGTGGACAGAAAATAGGTACAACTATATTGGCAGGAGGAGCACACAGTTTGGGACTGTTCATTTTTCAATAGAATCCTCTTAATATGAAAGCAGAGCTATATTAAACTCTAAAATACAAGCTGAGCTGCAGATAAGCTGTAAGTACTACTAGAGCACATCCACTAAACAGTGGTGGTTTTACATTTCTAAACTTGGCTTTGAAGAGTATCACTTTGTTTCGAAGGAGACCTCCCCTCCTCAGTGTCAGGTGAAAACCTCTGTACTATGTGCTAAAGAAAAACCCAAAGGTCATTCAGGCAAGTGGCCCAGCAGGGAGAACAGGAACTCTGGCTGAGTGATGGAAGAGGAGGATGACAGCTGCCTTTCACCACATCTTCTGTGCGGCTGAGGCTTCCAGTGGCTGATATGCACTGAACATAAGTTTATGCAAACAGGGTAAGAGTGTGTTTGCTTCATGAAGTCTAATGAAACAGTAGTTTAGTCACTAAATATTTCAGTGTTAAATGCAAGACCTGCAGCTATCTCCCTGGATGAGTGACCTTAAACGCTGAATAAAGTTAAGTTTAAGAAAAGGCAGCCGTTTCTGTGCTGTCACGGGTGACCAACAAGCAGGTGGCTCTGCTAATAACACACCCCTCTCGCAACAGAAGCCGTTTTACATCACGAACGTCCAGGCGTCTGTTTCAATGCATCTTTTCTTAGCAGCCTGCCAATACTGTATGTCCTAGAGGAGGTGAATCTAATTATTCTACAGCCCAATGACCTGGATACTTAGCTTCCAGCGATAGCGGCCTACAGAAAATGGAGGAAAACAAAAACAAGCCCCACAATTGTGAAAGAAGGAAGACGTGGCCACATGTGGAGAGAAAGTATGAGCCACAGAGCCGTCTGGAAAACGGACAGATGCCCTCAGGGAGAGGGAGACGCGCAGGACACACTGTGGCACTTTCAGTTGCCATGGTTTTAGCAGGCCTAGAACATATACTTGCTATTTATGTTATGCATATTCTGCTTTGACATGGTTTCCAAAGTTTTTACCAAGATTCAGCAACACCTCACTGCTCAGCTTTAACTAGATATTTATAATGTGGACTGCCACCACCACAAAATCACTACCAAGCAGCTCAACAGAAAAAATTAGGCCTCAGGAAACAACCCAATTTGCTCTCCAATTTAATACAGCACTCCCCACTGCACACTCCCAGAGACAAACCACAAGTGGCTGCCCAAGGGTCTTCAAGGAATCAATTATCTCTATTATTTTTTTCTTTCCGATTATCTCCTGATATATTGGTCACAAGGCTAAAAGTGCATCTTCTCTTGGAGGAAATAATATCAAAGCACCCAGCTGAGATAATCCAGGGTTCAATACTGAAGGAGGTGTCCTATAGACCTGGCTTGGCCACTCAGCACTGCAATAGGTGCCCAGGGCAAAGAATGATTCCATTTGCCAACACCTCCCTTACAATTCTGTTCTTTTCACAGAGAAGATGCATTAAGCAAGTGCAGGATGTGACTATCCCTCACTAGAGTTCATATAGTCATACAGGGTGGCTGCACAAAACAATTCTACTCCTATGAACATGTCTACAGAGGACAAAAAAAATGAGAGGAAGGGCTTTTTTCCTGGAAACTCCCGTCTCTACTCACTTCCTCTGTTTCAATGAAGGTCATCATGAGAAAGTCAATGCAATGTGGAAGAGCTTTCAATCAAAATACAATGAAGCTCATGCACTCTCTCATTAGCATTTTTGCTATTTATTGAGGCCCAGTATTGCTACCATGGCTGTCCTAGGCAAAGTACAGAGTCAGTGCTAATGATGCTGGGATTCTTACACACAACAGTCATTTTGCTTCAAACGCAAACCTACAGCCTTGCACTTGTACATTTTCAATCTACGTCTGAAACAAAATTCACGAATTTATTAAATGTAATGAACTGTTTCATTTAAGTCATTTTTTAACAGCAACGCCTCTTCTAAATATACACCTGATCATCTTATCAAGTAGTAGTTAAGCTGTTCCTGTGAATTGGCTCACATTTGATACAGGATGGAACAGAGACACCTGTTCTTGCAACTGTGCAATAATCTAGGAAGAATTCAAATTACAGCAGCAAATTACTCATCCAACCATCGACGCACAAGGGACAAACACATACTGAAAACCTGACAGTACAGGTAAGTCACCTTCATAACTTCAGGTGAATCTAAAAATTAAATTGTAGTTTATAATGACTGAAATCACACACTAGGTTTTACGTCAGCCACAGCAAATGTCCCCACACCAAAAAAAATTTTTGTGGCACACAAAAATTGCTCTATCAAGGCATCCGCAGATATAATTCTTGGCTCCCAAAGCGCATTCAGAAAGGACTCATTCTTTCACACACAGAAGCCAAAAAAAAATCATTACATAACTAGCTTTTTAGTGGGTTTCCAAGAGCTTTTTTTTTTTTGGTGGAAAATAAGCACAGGTATTGTTTCAGTATTTACAGAGGTCATGTGGGGCTTGGAGGGAGAACAGCCCTCTGGAGAAAAGAAGGCATGATTCAAGGGTGACACCACATGAATAACAAAAATATTGTATCCGTGGCCCCGGTACAGTATTGGAGGCTGCATCTCCACATGCACAGCAACAACATAAAGAGTGCCTTTGTTAACCAAGAACAACGCTCTCTGCAATGGAGGAACGGCCCAGGGGAAGCTGGCCTGAGGGAGAAGTGCACTCACATAACAACCCAGGTGAAAGGGGAAATTTCAGCTGAGGCTGGTTGTTTCAGAATACCTAAAAATAGACCACTGAACTGTCAACTTCTGCATTTAATGGTAAAAGGACAAAATTACTAGAAGCCAAACTACATTAACTTTCATAAACTTCAACTACATACAGAGCGCTCAATCCAACATCATTCATACTTTTTTCTACCTTAAACATGCACAGACAGAAAAAGCTTTTGAAATATATTAGGTAATTACAAGAGTGGCAGTGCAGTGGTTGGCACTGCTGCTTCACAGCACTGGGGCCGTGGGTTTGATGGGGTGCTGTCTGCATGGAGTTCTCAAAGTGCTCCAATTTCTTCCCACAGGCAAAAGACATACTTGCAGGTCAACCGGCTTCTGGGAGTGAGTGTGTGTAGTGTGTCTCTGTGCCCTGCACTGAACTAGTGTCCCATCCAGGGTGTACCCTGCCTTGTGCCAATTGTTTGCCAGGTTCCCCTGTGCCCCTGAAAAGGATAAAGCAGATCGAAAATGGATCGATGGAGGTATATCCATGGTATAAGGTTTCAATCTAATTAATGCAGGAATATAATTATTAATGAGAAATTATTAAAACAACATTACAACTGTCCAGACTGTTGTGCCATTACTGTGGCCACACAATCCTACAGCAGCGTTGCCAAAGATCCTGGCAGCTACTACTCTTGAAGAAGGAACTTCAAGTACTATGGATAGCGCTGCAACTCGCATGACAAGACGGTGACAAGTTTCTGGACTAACAACCTGGAGGTGTTGTGAAGCGTTTTTACGCATCCCTCAGCAATGGACTAGAAACACTAGTCTATGCATGCAGCTGCTCACACAGCATATCCTACAGGCCCAGCTATGAAGCCCAGCATGTCATGTGATATCACATGTAAGGAGTATGAGTGCCAAGATTAAAAAAAGATGTAAATTTCACAGGTAAACTATGGTATTGAATTTACCAAATACTAAATTAGCAGATTACCTCAGTAGACAACAGAACAGTGTATTGCCAGAATACATCATTTAAAGAGCAAAAGCGCCAATTAATGGTTTCTGCCACAGCTGTGACAATCACATCCTTAAGGTTGAGCCCCATTTACAAAGACACAGGTTGCACTATGCTTTTAATTTTAAAAACTGCACACTTCATGAGACCCGATTTTCACAAAATAAAGCTTTTTCCACCTCAATAATCCCTTAGAAATCACCACAAGCTGGTAAATATATGCAATGTTAGTTAACACCAACTGTCTTGACACTGTTGCTATGCAAGGTTAAAAAAATAATGTTTCTGGGCTGTAAACAGGGCAGTGTGGCCCTTTTTTTACTCTGCTCATTTCTTTGGAAAGGTGCTAACGTGTAAGAGATGGGAATGGGGTCATGGGTAGGATGGGGCGGAAAAATCTTGGGTCAGGTCAAGAATAATGTCCCACTCATTCCTTTCCAAGCCCCAAACTCTGAGGGTGCCTTCTCTCAGCTTCCCACCTTTTTTTAAAGTGTGGAAACTTCAACTTCACAACTCAAAAAAAGTCCAACAAATAGCGCAGGAATGCAATTCTAAATACAGTAGCATATGGGAGCAGCAGAGTGCAGAGGAGCCCCTCTTAATATTAAGAACTGCCTGCTAATGTTTAGTCTCTTCTTAAAATCTTTTTTACATCCTGTCACATCCCTGTATCACCCCCAAAGGTTTCTCTGGGGGTGCTGGTATCGGACAACAAAACATACTCCTGGCTCAAATGTGCAGCATTTGATATACTCAGAAGTTTAAACATTCTGAAAAGAAACGGCCATTCTTGAGACAACTGCTTCGCAAGTAAATTGGTAACTCTTTATGACACAGGGGTGTGCATGCACAACCTTTTGATTAACGGAGCCAAGCCAGTCAGATCTCATGATACATTAGACGAGCTGGGCAGAAAATAAAGAGCAAAAATATTGTCAGGAGGAACACACAGTGCATAATGTGGGACTGTGGATACTGTACGAATGCAATATACTAAACTGCTTTAGTGAGCGAGACCATGTGCTTCCATTAACCGACATCGTGTTATTTTAGTTTTGCCCCACATTTTACATCCATCTACCCTGCTGTGAAGAATGAGTTTTACCGAAGGCCAAGCTGAAGCTGAAAGGGCAGAGGCCAACATCACAAGCTAAAAGATAGACGAGAAACGCGAGTGTGGTTTCTGAGGAGGTTTTCGATTTCCAGACACAAACAGCAAGGGAAGCAGCGTGGTAGGCCTCTGGCTCGCTCACAGGAACAAAGCCTCATGTGACCTGAAAGCAATCCAGCTTCCAAGACTGATTCTTCCCTTGGCGTTAAGGCCTGCGGGCGCTAGCTACTCAATTTTATTCGGGCGCTCAGCTTAGCAGCGGTCAGCCCCCGGCAAAGCCACTGTCTTATTTGTTTAGAGTCCTGTCCAGGCAGCAGTTTCGTGAAGGGGAATTTTGAAGCTTTCAGCGTGAACATTAGCAGACAGAAGGTTTAAATCGGATATGCTTTCTGTTGATTAATAAGAGGTCACAAAACAGCACAGGATCAAAACATCGAGCAGAAGAGCATTCTCAGCCTCCTACTACTACTCTGGCTCACATTCCAGCTGGCAAAAACACAAAGGACTAACTTCGGCAGTTCTGCAGAACTTCTGGGATAAATGCTTTCTAAAGCACATTATTTAGAACAGCCACAGTTAAGTATGCCAGTTCTTTCAGCAAAGGGGAGATATGTACCAATTTCAATCCAGGAGAGCCCAGTTTCTGCTCTTTCCTTAGACAATGGGCAGGGACTTCCTCACAAATTCCTTCAGCTCCGTAGGACAGCAGGATCTCAGCGTAAAAGTTATTTTATTCAGGCTTCCTCATTCCTCAGCGCATTTCCAGTTGAAAATGAAAGGCATTTCATCAGGGAATGAGAACATAAACACAGCACTGCCAAAGAAAAAATGGAGACCGAGTTGAAACCGAGTTGTGTCTGGGAGGAGAGCTTTATTTAGAACGGAACTGCAATACTATTTTAAGGTTAGAAAGAATCAGCTTTGATAAGTGCATTTAAAAGCGTAATAAATGTAAAATATACATGGTAACTTGTAAATTGGATTTTTTACACCACAAAATAGATAAATTATCCAGGTATGTGCAGCACCGTTTCTGCAATTCAGAACAAGGCAACAAATGTGGGCGGTCCTACGACACTGTAAACAAGCAGGCTTGTGAATACATCTTTTAACCCAATAGAAACATTGTTTTTTTTATTTCAACACAGTAGTGCCACCAAAACCTACTTGTTAACTCTGCAGGCAGATCACAGTGGAACATTTCTGCAGTGAAATGTCTGCTGCATAACATTAGGGGTGTAGGTCATAATTGCTGCTGGTAGCCCAGAAAGAGGAAAAAAAAGGTCTCTAGATCTATCCATCCAACACTTTTCTACACTGAAAAAATACCTAAAAACTGGCAGGGAGAGGCAAAAAGCATGTTCATGAAATCATGCAGTGAACACAGCAGAGGAAACTAACTGAAATGTTGGGGTTTTTCTTATTTAATATATCCCTAGATAAGCAAAGCGTTTCATTAAAGCATCTCATCAGAAAATAATTTAAACACCGAGAGGTATGTACCAAGAGACAGACACTACTGGACAAACTGGTGTGGTCTGTAGAAAAGCAAGAAAAAAATTGCCTAATCAAATACTGAAGCGTGTTCTGCCCAACGACAGTGATATTATTAATAGTAGCAATAATAATCATCATCATCATCATCACTTTTATTTATATAGTGCCTTTCCAAACTCAAGGACACTCTATACAGTGATAAAGAAAGAAAAACTATAATACAATCAGACATAGACCATAGTAAAAAGGCGAGTTTTGAATTTAGATTTGAAGAGAGTCAAAGTATTTGTCTCTCGAAGAGCTGGAGGAAAGGCATTCCATGAGAATGGAGCAGTGGCCAAAAGCCGGAGATTTAGTCCTAGGTACAGCGAGCAAAGGATCAGAGCTGAATAGAGCTTACAGGAGGGAGTATTCATATGGAGGAGTTCAGAGATGTATGATGAAGCCAGATTGTTTAAAGCCTTAAAAGTCAATAACAAGAACTACTGAGTACGTGACTTTATAAGCAACCAATCTAGAGATTTACATTTAGGAGCAATACATCGCAGTAAAACAATGTCCATAGTCTGATCTTCTGACAAAGTTAATTTAGATTGTCAACATACTTATTTTTCTTTAAAATTCCTTTAAATTCAAATTTAAATTTTATGAACTGTGATTTAATTCAAGTCTTCAAGATGACTTCTAATCTGTCTGCTATGTCATACTGAGCCCCAGCTACAAATCTGAGTTTGTGTGAACATATAAGGGGAACAGGAAGAGGAACAGGATGCATCATTTAGCCTCTTGAGTTTCATGGCTATTTTAAAAATGTGTGTCATTGTGCATCTCCTGTTATGGTGCTATAACCTGAATTAACACTGGGGATCTCTGAACAAATCTGCCTGTCAATGATAAAAAAATTGCTAAAGATGTAGCAAGAAATCACACACACCAAAGAAGAAATCAGAAAAAAACATCCCTTCCTGGCAGCTATTTATTTTCAATCTCGCAAGAAAGGTTGCCCACAGCTCAAGAGTTTTGATGCTGAGTGTTCTAGGTTTCTTTAAATAGAAGAATTAGCCACTTAAAATCAGGCAAAGGGGATAAAAATAAGGTCAGGCGTAAAACCATTCATTTATAAAACTAAGCCTAACTAGAGAAATCCCCCTTCAGAAGAAGGGCTGCTTTCTACAAGGGACCTCAGGACTCAGCTGGCAAGGATCCTTACCCTGTACCAGATCACAGGCACACATCCCAGAACCTGGAACCCTCGTGCTCAGTATATAACCCAGCAGCCTGATCAGAACTGAAATACCCGAGGACTTCAACCATTCACGTTGCAGGCTGGGCCCCAGAGTCCGGTGACGGTTCAGATCTGAGCCATGCCCTTAACTGGCTGGGAGTTTCCATGGCAGTGGCAGGGGTTTGGGGTAGGTTCGATGATGGCCAAGGGTATCCTCAGCTGCCCTCCCTCAACACCCTGCAGCTGACCGGAAGCTTTGTGGTCCGACGACACAATCCCTGGGGACTGTGCTGCCCACTCTTTCTGATAGCCAAGCTCTGCTGCTCACACTGGGCCATCGTTCCAAAACAAAGCCACAGTCACAGGACACGCACAAATATTCTGTCTCTTTCTTGCTTGCATGGGGGTTCTAGCTGTAGGCCCATTTTACTAACAATGGGCAATTCTAATTCAGAAGTATAAAGATAACACTAACACTATCATTAGCACTTTTCACCTCAGCAAAATGATCAGGTTTTCAGGTGCAAGATCCAATAAAGATTATGCCAAGGCTGCCTGGGCAGACAGGAGCAGCAGAGGCTGAAGCACAATTCAGTTCCTGATATGGTCTGGTGTTCCCAGTAGGAAAAGCTGGGCAATGGCCACATACAGCTAATCAGCAAATGGGACCTGTACGGTGATGAGACTGTTAAATTAGTAAGAGAAATCCTATTTCCGTCATATGATCTGGGAACAGGTGCCAGACCTGAAGGAAAGTAATTCTAAAGGTAAGAGCACAGTCACAGCTTATGCAGTGATTAAAATTTTATATCTGTCTGGTCCCAAATTCAGCAAAGTGAGAGTGCTATGCTGTAGCTGCATGACCATATCAACTGACCAGAGTAACACCATGCATGGTCAGACAGCTTGGTCACCAAGAGGGAGGGGATTGGAAAGACACTGCTGTCAAAAGGCTTTACAAACAGAGCAGGACAGCAGCAGCAGGAAAAGAAACCTCGTTGAGGATTGTCATTCTGCTACGAGTCTGGTGGCTGCAGAAAAATTACAATTGATGGAAATGGAGAAGCTTTAAATTGCTGCATTAAAACATTAGTCAGCAAATTAATGAAAAGGAATTTCCAGTACTAAATATATCTGGCTGCCAAGTCTAAAAACCCACTCCCTTAAATGCTTATGTCTCAAATAAAAAGGCTGGTAAACCCTCAGAAGAGTTAACAGCATGCCTTTTTTATACATGAAAAGGGTAATTGAATCCTTCCACCCAGCTTAAGATTATGACCCTCAAACAAAAAAGAGGTTTTAAAAAAAAATATCAAAACTGTTCTCCAAATCCAAGCTTTTAAACTTATGGAAAACAAATGCAACTGGATGATGAGTATCCAAGATTGTTTACAGTGCTATTGCACTTTGCTCAAAAACAACAGCTCTTTTTCAGAAGGGAATAAGGAGATTATTATACATGATGACAGCAGCAAAAAGATTCACAGTCTGGTTCTTGGAATTTGCCTTCAGAGAGGCCAAAGATCCCCTTTCCTGTGCTGAGCTTCCCAGGAATCAAATGTACACACAGCCTGGACAGCCTCACCCTGTCTCTACCTCTGCGCCCTCCCCTCAGTCATTCTCACTGTCCTGACTGCCGCAGGCTGCCAAGACTGCTATTTTGTGGGCTGCAGTGTGCTCCACAAAAAGACTCTCAAGGGCCAGGCAGGTTGAAGCTTTGAAATCTCTTTATGCCTGACCGGAGGAGGGTCGACTTCATTCAAGTACCCCACAGAGTTATAATACTGCTTAACACTACAGCCCACTGGGCTGTAAAGCACATTTTCCTGAAATACCCTGCCAAAAAACCTAATGATTGTTTCAGCTATCCTGATCAATAAATCTACTGCAGCAATAGTGATAAAAAGGAATCACTGAAAAGTCTCTGGGAGACCTAATAAGAATCCTGAAAGGAAATTGTGTTGCACCTCTGAAAGCTGTATTACACAAAACACATGGTTTCTGCATGCTATAAATTCAGCAATGCAGGACATATTAAAGTGGAAATTAGTATTGCAGTTGACTTTTCTACAGTGTATCCACAAAGAATAATTTATTTCGTCACCATTGCATGGCTGATTTGCATTTTTGGACATGTGCCTTAATGCAGTTATGCTCGTGTAACATGTATAGCACACCTGACAACAGTGGTCAGTAGTTGATGATCTCTAACCCCCGAGAAGAGTTGTGTGAACAGCATTTACTGTGGGGAGAAGTGCAGCCACAAAGCATTGGAGATCATGTGCTATTTTGTTTAGAAAACATTTACCATTTGTTGATTACACCAAGCTTTTGTAAAACAGCAGGAAATTAACGAAGAAGTGTAGTAATAGGATCCTTGAACCGAAATGCTTATGAGTTTCTTCACAGTAACTTAATAGCCACCTGAACGATGCCATCTGAAAAGCCTGCATTCATTGTGCTGCAGACCTTACTGAACCTCTTTCCCCAATTAAGGGTTTATACTTTTTGTGTAACCACAGAGACTGCTTTACTTCCTCGTCCCTGTAAAGAATCCCCCAACAAAGACGTCCGTCCTGAAAATGAGATTCCGTCTTGGCTTTTACAGGCTGTGGAAAGCAGAGAATGAAGTGCGGCTGCGCTCACTGGTAACACAGACCCTTTCAACCCATGACAATGACAGACGCAAAGACATGGCACAGCAACTATCAAAATTTGAAACGACGCCCTCTTCGTTTCAGACCTTACATCCAAGCTCAAGGGTCTCGTCAAGCCTTCGGTTTTCTGCATCATTCCCACAAGTCTCCAACAAATGCTTTCAGGAAACATGCTTTCCTCAGAAGTCCTGCAGTGGGAAAGCACGCTGCAGTAACCGGTTAAGAATATGACTGGAGGTTGTCTTAGACCACAAATGACCAAACTGCTAAGAGTTGCTAGAAAAAGCGGAACCATGTAACATCACTGCACACACAAACATACACATCTGTGGGGGACGTGACAATTTCAAGAATAACCCTGTCCTTGTTTCTTATGGATTATTCTTGAACTTAAAAACAGCATTTAAAGGCACTTTTAAACTACTTCAATACCCTCAGAATCAAATTCTCTCTGGTTGCATCTATGAAACCCCAAGCTCTACAACTAGGCAGATTATTTACATAAGGGCTTCCCCCCCAATTAAAATTTGTATGTTGCAAAGTGGACTTTCTCACTAAAAAAAACTGCTGCCTTGAGGTTTTGCGCCGATAAAAAAAAAATAGACAAGAATAAACCAGAGCAGATTTCCAATACAGCACTTTGGTCCTAAACTGTAACCCGCGCATTAGGTTGAACTATCAATGCTGAAGAGGCTGACAGAAATATATTTCACTGAAAACGTTTCGCTGAAACACATCACCATTAAAAAGTGCCTCTCAAGATACATGTTCATAAAAGCACACCTTGCATATTAATTAGCACTGAAAGAAAAAAAAATCTTATTGTTTATAGCATTCTGTAATTGCAGTCTAGAAATTCAGATATAAATCCCCAGGTTTTGGGGCAGAAATAAAGCCAATTTGATGGTAAAAAGTTCAGTTTAGAGACATGTCCTTGTCTGAATACCACCGGCAGCCTCTAACTCTTTCACAGCAAATAATCACTTACATTATTCTTTCATAATCAATTTACCAAATGGTAGAAGCTTTGTGCATTTTTTTTCTGTATGCATAAAATACTGCCATCTTTTAACTAAAAAGTATGTTTTCTCCCCCCTGCCCTGAGTGGAAAAACAATAATTGATTTGATCTTCTAGGTACCAATATTTCTTTCTTCTGAAAATATTTCTTATTACACACTAAGAGGCCTGTAAAGGAAAGCAGACCTGAAGCTTAATTACTAACCATCCTCTTATGTTTCGTTTATGAGAAAGTAAAACAAACCAAAAAAGAGACTGAGTACTGTTACTGAACAATTTAAAGTGAACTGAAAAACACTGTCTTCTTCTTAGGCTGTCCATGTAACTTTAAAACCCATATGACAGTGATTACAACGCATGTATAATAACTGTAGTGGATACAAGGGAAGAGGTTAACTTGGGTGTGTCCAAAATCACTTCCTAACCAGTTTATGCCAAGAAGAAAAGCAGATCAGCATTGTGAATAAACATCATAGCCTTCCAACTCAGCAGAAACAATCCAAGAAAATGACTAAGTGTAACTGTGTAGCTGGCAGCTCTCTCCAGCTGTCTGCTGGCTGGGAAGATAGTGGTGATGTGTCACTGAACAATTACATCATCATCTCATGTTTTAACATCACCAGAGAGGGGGAGCACAGTCACAAAGCAAGGCAAAACGGCCTCAAGAACTGGACACCGAAACCACAATACTGAGACACTCATCACGTGTTGTCAAGGCAACAACACAGAACCAAGAGGCCTAGCCATTTGTGAAGACACTTTACAGCCTGCTGCAGCACAACTGCTTTGCAAAGCTTATCTCTTTGAGTTTGCAGCAGCTACACCTGAACTTTGAGCTGAGCCATAATGCCACTTAGACACATAAACCGCAGTGGGGAAACACTATTCTCAATTAATGAGTTATTTTAAATTGATTTTTTTTCCCCCATTTTTCTGGAAGCTACTTTTGCTGGAAAGGTTGTCAGAGTTGTACATGTGAAACAAGGGCTGCATGGCCCATTTCGCTCATTCCGTTGCCTGTAACATATTGATCTGAGGATTTTTTTCTTGCCGTTTCACGAAAGATACCAGGGAAACAACTCGGAAAGATAGCACTGCAAGACAGTTTGTTCCAGACCCTAACAACTATTTGTGTTAAGATGTTTGTTTTAGCCCTCCAAGCCCACATTTTCTACTTTGATAACTTTAGTAAGCAATTTCTGCAAACTAGACAAAACAAATATGGCAGAAGAAGAAATATTTTAAAATACATCACATCCAAATCCTCAAGGTCTTTTTCCCCCAATTTTAACCAAGTTAAAAAAGAAACATACATATGCAACAAGAGCATTTCAGGTAAAAAAGACAATGCCAAAAGCATTCCTAGCAGGTTAGTGAAAATGTCAGAACTCACTGCTTTCTGACATGCAGATGAGTGGATGTCATTTAAGTTTTGCCATTTGCTTATCTTTGCAGTTTTATAAATGTAATTGAAATGCTCCGACAATCTTTTTTTTTCCCCAGCAGCGATGCCTGCAGCTGTAAAACCACACATACCCACATGAAGGAGCCTGATCAGGTTTGTTCTAAGTGTCCGGTTAAAATTTAATCAGGCCAGGAATGAAAACTGCTGAATTGGTGAACCTAATTACACTAAGTGATTGCACCACTAGTGTCCATTTATGTCCAGATCAGAACACATAAAATAAAGCTCATCACTTGCCAGAAAGGCTCGGACATCAACGAGCATTATTAATAAGGATGCATGTCGATTATTTGACTACGCTAATTGATTTCTTGGTTTCTGCATTTGCTGGGAGGGGGTTATAAAGGGACTAACTGGACAGAGCTTTAATTTTGATTTCTGAGTTTGGGTATTCGTCATCAAGAAATTGTGTGATATCATGAAAACCACCATGCAAGCTAAAAAGCAAAGTATTTGATCAGGGACTCTTCTCGCTGTGTTCAGGAGTCCACGTAGTCTGTCACATCTTGGTTCTATAACTGTGGAGGTCACAGCCTTAGTCCAGCCCTACCCCAGGAATAAGCAAATAATTGCTCCATGCTGTACTAATAACTGCTGCCAAAATCATAAAGCTTCTTTCTTAATTTAGTCAGAATTTGTGCTTCATACCAGGCTTGAGGCACAAGGGATACACTGGGCAGATGAAATTATGGAAAGTATGAGCGGACTATTGAAGGAAGTAATGAATCAAACTGTCATCTCAATCCAAAACTATTCAGTCCACCAAAAATAGTACCTACCAGCTTTATCAGGATGCAGTGTTCGTATTCTGCTAAAACTATAGCATAAGGTTAATCAAGCATTTTCTTCCGGAAAAGGGCATCTTTTGCATCAATTAATGCTTATTCAATGTCACAGAACTCTAAACCTGTCAAATTAGACAACATATTTGCTCAATAACTGAAAAAAAAAGCTAACAGCTCCCTGAGCAAAGGATTCAGTCTGTATTATAATCTAATTAAATGTACAGAAGACCTAGTGTCAAAAATGTTCTCTGTCCTTTTTATTTATGCCTTATTTTAAGATATGGGGGCTCCACATTGATTCAGGCTGTTAAATAATATGAAATGTATCCTAAAGCCAAACCTTCAGGACAGTGCAAAGCCCCACACAGCATCTCTCCGGAGAGATACACTGGGGTGTATGAATCTAGCCAAGCACTGCACATACAGGTAAACCTCAACATGCCACATAACCTGGATTTCTGCAGCTTACTGAATACCTGCTTGACTTCACAGTATGAACTCTGACAGCTTGGCTTCACTATCCCCATCCCTGGAAAGCAATGTGAAAGGAGATGCCCCGTCTGTCAACGACAGTCTTCTCCTCATCCAGGGATCCACTCAGCAAAGCACCACTTCCTTGCATAGCATAATAATACATCAGCACCTATGGACACAGATGCTTAAACAATTTCAACGTGTACTAGGAGCTCTGAGAAACTGCACTGCTCCATAATGAGCCTAGACAGGGGTGACCAAGCTCTTAAAGCTCCCAAGGCTTAATTGGTGGGAATTACAGACTTTCTTTCTTCTAACATTCTCAGAATAACATGCACTTTCACTTCCTAGGACATAAAACCTATATAAAATGCAAAAGAGAAAACCAATCCAGGGCATTTGCACTACTGTGATTACTAAAGCCCATGTGCCACTTGTAGCAAAGCCAAAACCAGTACAGGCTGGAAACTAACTGCCTTGATTCAGATGGAGGGCTGGTTCCCACAGGGCAACCAATAAGCACAAGATCTCCCATCTGCCTCTGATTGGTCTAAAAATGACAAGTGCATGAAACATGAAATGATTCCCATTCTCCTAGGTAATGTTGTTTGTTAGTAATCAAAATACAGAACTGTGTATGCAAGTTTCTGCTGCTACTGCCATTATGCATCATATCTGAGTACAGAAGAAGCTGTGGGGTGGCTGTGATTGTGGCTTTTGAGATTTAGTTGAGCTGGCAAGGGCTGACATCCACAGAGTTGCACTGCACAGCCATACGGTTCTACAGCATTCATGAAGGATTAAACAGGGAATACAGCGACAGATTCTCATACGGGCTGTGATAAAGGCAATCCTAAAATACCCAAGTGCAAAATTCTCCATCAGTAACCCCACTATAGAGCAGATAAGGTGCAGAATAGAGAAACTGGTAATCAATTGAATTCAGAGAGAAATTAAGGATGGCAAATTGTGCAACTCCAGAGACATTAACCAGGTCACACTCGGGTCTTATGAGCAGTGCCATGTGATATTGTAATGCCTATTTACTGTAGTCAGGACCTTGAGTTAATATCTCTTCTGAAGGAAGGCCCTGCCTATAGCACTAAGAGCTGTCCAAACCAATGTCCCAGCATGGTGACATTTTGTTCCAGTGGGAAGAGAGCAAATTACTGATCCATCTGTACAACAGCAAACCTGGCTTTCCTTAGAGTTCACCCAGTCCAGTAGTAACCTGGTTCTAACTTGATTAGCTTCTGAGATCTGTTGTCTCACTGCCACTGACGTCTTCATTGTACAAGTCGTTTCCCTTTAGCAATTTACTTCTTCATTAAAATAGTTTTTTTCCAGATTCGTTGATTATGGATACACCACCTTAACTTCATAGCTTGAAGATAAAAATAGGCTAGTTAGATTAGGCTGGTGCACGCAAGTGACTCAGTTCAGGTAGGGGCTCTTCAGAACAGCCCTTGCCACTGTTAAATGGCACAAGTACTGCATTTTTCCGCATCAGTGATATGAAGAATGATTGATGTCAAATCAAATAGTTTGCACAAATACAAGGGGACTCTTAGCAAATGGTCATGCAGGGTGAATATTTCTGAAAATAAGTTCCTGTGAATTGCCAAACCTGCAATTCAGATCCACAAACCCGCTGGCATTAGCAAAATATTCCCATTAGAAAAACTGTACAAATAACACTGGAACAAAATCATTTAACACGGGTAGAAATCTAAAAATCATTCCCTTTTTCTACACAACTCACTATATATTTCAATGTGAACACCCAAATCCTGACAGAGTATCTCAAACCATTTCATAGCATGAAATCATTCATTAAAGACTAAGTCTAAACTTAAAACACTGAATAATTGCTTATTTTTAACCAAATTAAATGTACTGCTCTTCACACAATATCATAAATAAAACATTAAACTTGAAACTTTTAGTGTCATGACAACTCATGTGCACATACTTTATCTTCGACACTTATGGTCCATGTTAAGCAAACAACAATAAATGCAGACTAGGGGAAAGGATGTTATGGATTTCTATGATGAAATTAAAAGGAAAGTAATATAATTAAAAAAACAAGAAACCTCAGTACCCCAATAGTGCCTAATCTCAGTTCTTACAAAATAATGATAGAGGAACCACTCAAGTGCTTGATACACCAGCACACCTGTGGGATCCGTTTGTGAATGACTGCCAGCTTGTACCTTCAAAGCACTCGCTGAACTTGACAGATAAAGGGATGCAAAATGGATAAGTATATCCAGGAATTTTACTACAGGAAAATACACTACAGCACCTCCCTCTCCATTTCTTCCTCTGTGCTTTAAAAATAGCAGGCCACTCTCTCTTCGGAAACGGATAAACGAATAACGATCTAGTCCCGCAGCTAAACCAACAACCTCCAAACCTACGAGGAGGTCCCTAAGAAGGCAAATGTGCGCGCAACCTTGTCAACTCTCCCCGTCACCGGTTCAACAATCCGATGCTTCTGCCACCACCTATACAGGGGCACAGGAACTGCCTGCGAAGGGGCTCGGCACGACGGCCACAACCTGCGGAATGTGAAGCGTCTTTACTCAGAACGGCAGTGCAGTTGTTTTCTGGAAAACCCAAGGCACGTCCGAACTTACTTTTTCGGGGTGGGCTGGGTTGTGACTTAATGGCAGCTGAATTATGAATTATGGCAGCTGACAGAAGGAAAATGCAATCGGGCGATGCCACGGCACGATGATTAAGGGATTAAGGAAGAAGGGTAACAGTTAGCTGGGTCTCTGGACGCACCGTGCAGTGCAGATCGCTCATGCCATGATGCGCGCACGGTAACGCCTGGGGTGTTGTACACCGTGTGTGGCCCAGAGGCGGCTGGCGGTTGGCACAGGGTCGGTGCAGGAATATGATGAATAATGCCAACGGCCTAGCGGGGACAGATCACCCCCCGCCCCTTCTCCCGGCTCAATCCCCCTCACCTCCTCGGCGTGCTTCCTCAGCGCCTTCTCCCTCTCGTACTGAGTGATCAGCTGCTCGTTGTCCTCCTTCAGCAGCTCCAGCTCCACTTCGTGCTCCTGATTCTCGGCGAAGACGGAGTCCAGGTTCTCCAGCACGGCCACCACCAGCGGCATCAGCTCCTTCACCACGTCCTCGTCGTACTTGCCGATGAGCCTCTCGAACTCGCGGTAGATGGAGCTGGCCAGGCCCGACACCCGCTCCGACATCATTGCCGCCGTCCCCGGGTCGTCCTGGTATACAACTCCGTCCTCTAACTCCATTTTCTTCTCTCTCTCTTTCCGATGCGGTGCAGCCCTCCACCTCTTGCTATCTTGTACGAATTTATCTGCTCCTCAACGTTGTGTAGATGCCGGACTTCTTTAAAAAAAAATTAAAAAATAATAAAAAAATAAAAGAATCCGGGCAAGTTGCAGTCCCTCCCTTTAAGGGAGCGATGTCTTGTGTTTTATTTGGCTGCCGCTCCTCCAGCTCCCTGTGCAGCTGAGTTGTTGACCAGACCGTCACGTGATGACGTCACATTCTAAAACCGGGGCTGGGATTTGCGAGTGGAAGGGCTGGAATATTGCGCTGCAATTTTCGTTTCTTTAAAGATTACGCCTGGGTGTCTTTAATTAATTAGTAGTTTCATTTTGCACGAGTCGTGAAATTAATATTTTTGAAATATTCAAACAGAACAGAGTGTATCGAATTATCTTTTTGTGCGTTCACTTCTTCATTGTCTTCCAAGTACTGTATTCGTTTTTATTTATTCAAATGCACTGAACCATTCGACTTGTTCGTTTTTAACTAGGTAAGTCTTGCATTATGTGTTTTAAGACAAACATAAGTAAAACTCAAAAGAAATAGCCAATTTAGAACCCACTGGAGGAACTAATTAAACTAGTAAAGAACTTATCGAATGTCTGCACTTCTGATTAGAATATATCCCTCAGATGAATGGAGGTGGTATATTATCGAAAGCAGAAAGTGAGGAAGTCTGTTGGATTATTAAATATTAGAACAAGGTGGAATCTGACGCCAAAATGTTTAATTTAGTTCAGGTTTGTGAATCTGTATATGGTGCTACACATGCGGTTAGTGCTTGTTTTTGAATTGTTGAAAGTTGGTATGTCATGCCCAACGAACATGTGCAATATCATATTTAATACATTGCATTTTAAAAAGAAATATTTTTATAGAGTGCCGTCTACCTGGCACATAAGACGTTTAACAACTCACCTGCTATAGGTAAAGCTGAGTCTGATTTGATGTTACAAAACAGCGCCCTCTGCTGGGTCTCAAATGTTGCTGCTCGTTTAACCAGCTCATACTTGTTCCTTGCGACGTTGGTATTACCACGACCAAAACAAAATTATATAAAAAACAGACATTTTAATTTACCATGGTTCTGTTTTAATATGTCAAACTATCCCAATAGCAAGCTCTTGAAATATGTTTTCCTGACACTCCTGCTGTTTTACAAAGTGCTGAAAAGACACAGCTCTCAGTCTTCAATTAAAACGCGCACACAGAAGTGGTTTACACAGAGGTGTCCCTATCAAAGCAGAAGTTAATCGACCTCTAGTTGGACCGAACGATAAAGCAATCTGTTGGCTTAGAAAGGTACGTTTTTGTGCGCCGCAAAATGTCGAAAGTTCCGAGCTTAATTATTGTTCTTGTTACTGATAACGTATGTATTTAATGGTGCAGTAGCAGCTGTATTTCTACTTTCACGGTTGAAGTATATGTAGTATGTTATAAGAGTTCGTGTTGTATTGGAAGTTGCAAGGTAAAAAAGCTGGTTGAAATAAATGTGTGCACATTTAAAACCAATGTTCCCATGTCAGAATTCCTCTTTGGAAAATCTGTTGCCCTCTTTGGTAAGCGGGACTTAACAGTAAAATGGGGTGAATGGTATTGTAAATTCGTGATCGACTCAGGATGAGAGAACTAAAGAAATGTATGTATCTTGAAAAACAGTGTTACGATTTCAAAATGTACAACACACACATAACTCGTACGTTGCGTGTGAATAAATCAGGTCATTTTAGTTTTGGGAGCGAACCATAAACATTAGGTTTTCAAATGTTTAACGCAAAAGCTATGAACCCCACATACGGGATACAGCGTATACGGCGTGCATGTGTAAATTCACTGCCTCCATCACAAGGTCTCTGCTTTCTTAAAACTGTGTCGGAGTCTTCTCTTCTTTCGATCGCTCCTCATGTACCGAGCAGGTGCGCCCCAGATGTTGTACGATTTCTTTTAGCTGGGTCAATTCGTAACATCAGTGGGCTTTTGTTCAGTGCAAGTGAAAAAACTGCCTGAGGTCTATCTAGCTTCATTCGTTTGGATACAATAGCTCTTTGAAGGATGTCAAATAAAAAACAGAAGTGTCATAATTCCGTTCAACTCGTGATATGTCTTTGGGTGCCTGCAGAACAGGTGCGCTCCATTGAAGCAACGATAACAGACTCCCCCCCTCAGGTAGTACGGTGGCCTCCAGGGGCCAAAATCCTCCGTGTAAGGACTGTGTCGATTACCATTTCCTCGTTCCGACCAATGGCAACCAGGGGGTTTACCCTGCGCCTGCGCTCTGCAGATATGATAATTTTGTTGATATTCAGCTGGAGTTCAATATTTTGGGTTTTAGTTTGATTTTCTGTTCTATTTCTCCTTCTCGGGAATTTTACAACTGCACACACAAAACAAAACGGCATTGCATGAGGGGCTGATGGAAAACGCCAGGGATTTGGTGAGTTGAGCGGGGAGATCGAGCGTGGTGCTTTGGAGTGCAACAAGCCTGTTTTTCTCTTCCTTTGTTGTGATTGTCAGCCTGCAGCAGAAACAGCAGTAGAAAAAAGGGGCCTCCAGATTCGCCTAGGTAAAACAATCAGGTTTCCAAAGGTTCGGCTGACGGATTGCCGGGGCTTTAACGATTGTGAAGCACCCGAGAATTAGCTGAAACACATTGCAGAGACGCTAGTTTGCAGGACGAAGTGGAAAAGGCGTGCAGGCCCGTCACGACTGCAGTGGTAGTAGCATTCAAAGCACACACACAGATAATGCTTCCTTGTTTTTTTGAAATACTTGGTACGTAGACTTCCATGTCATTCGTGTATGTAACGGGTAAATCCTTCAAAATACGTGTTTTTCTGATATTACAGATAAAAACCCCAGCGAACACACCTTGTTACTAGGTGTTAGAGTTCCGAAGAAATAAATGCTGAGAAATAGCTGCTTATTGCTCTGTAGACCAGCGTTGCGGGTTACCATTCTGCTGTTACCGTGTCACACAGCAGTTTCGCTCTGCCTTGAGATTTTTAAGCATTTCTGCCGGAGTTCAAAATCGTAGCCATGTTTACAAATTAGAGCCCGGAAATGTTATGATACCAAGTTTTAAATGACTTGTTTAAATATTTGCGAAAACTCGGTATATCTTTTTATTGTCACCTTTAACTCGTAGTGTACTGCAGTTGGAGTAGTTAAGCTTATTGAAATACTTACAACTGTCGTTTGCGGCCGTAGAATGTATTGCATCCTGTGAAATGCATATGAAATCGAATAGCGATCATTGAAATTTCATTTCCATAAATATTTGTTTTTCTATGTGTAAGGTGCTCACTGACCAGTAATACATATCCTATACAAAGATTTTCTAGGTGTATTTCGGGTGTAGTAAGTTTCCACTACCATTGAAAGTTGGAAATATTGGATGGTAATAAGTGGAAGAAATAATTGTAAAAATGTTTGCAAGGTTTTTTTTAAGTTCTGTTCTTATTATCTTGGGTCTTTGAGTAGCATTTATTGGAACAGCGAGATTCTGTTTTGGGAGTTCATCATATTTATCAAATAAGTCTCTTCTGTGCTTAGAATACTGTTCAAAGCTGCCACCCATTATACCATTAAAATAAACTTTCTTATATGCAGGCTAAGAAACATCTTTTAAATATTGATTAAGTTGTCACAGTAGTAAGCTCCAGCAGATAGTGGATTTTGCACTGTACAGCTAAACTGAATACTGACACAACATGTTCTCCTTTCCAAAATACGAGGTGTGCCAAATAAAATGTAATGTTAAGAGCAAAGGGATCAATTCAGGAAAAAGAAACATGCTCTAGGCATGCCCCATTGCAGATTCTGAACTGCTACTCATGAGAGGGACCTGGATGTCTAGATTCTTCTATGTTCTCATCAAGACACCAAAATGCCAAGGTACTGTATGTAGCAAAACCTGAGAAATTTAAAACAAGGGAAGCTGGACAATACGCTAGTGTGGACTAATTAAAAATAAAAATCTATATAATTCAACTTTGGTTACAGTGTAATGACATTACATGTGGTTTCATTACTCATAATTTTTTTCTAAAGTTATTTCCTTTTTAACATATTTTAATAGACAGGTTAAAGGAACATAGTCTGTTTAGTTTAGATAAAGTAGGCTTGATCCTAATATTAATAATAATTACTTACATTTATATAGCGCTTTTCTGGACACTCCAGTAAAAGCACCTTACAGGTAATGGGGACTCCCCTCCACCACCTCCAATGTGCAGCACCCACCTGGATGATAATATCATCCAATATATCTGCCTCTGAGGTTTTTATATTGGGTCAACTTATAGGACTACTTACGACTCTGTAATGAAAATAAATTATTATGACTGTAATAAAACATAGATCACATTTAGAAACTAAAGGAGCAATCATTTAGATTGGGGAGTAGAAAACATGTCTTTACACAAAGAGCTGTTGGGGCCTTTAAGAAGCATTCTAGCTAGGCCTGTGTTGAGATCCAGAGTCTGAGAGTCTGAGCTGCTTCAAGAAGCAGCTGAATTTGCAGCTGTTCGCATGTTCTTATACTTTAAAATGCACCATGTGTTAAGTTTTGTTTAAAAGAAACTATAGAAACTTTGGTATTTTGAGAAAGGTGTTTTTGCAATCTGGAATCATGCTCTTAAAATAAAGAAAAATAGGCAGCATACAGTAGCTTTGGTGTAGATTTTTAATCTGAATACACTAAGTGCACATTGGTTTTCAGGCTGGTTAATATGCCTGCTGTGTTTCTGATTGTAACCCATAAGGCCAAGGCAATAGGAAATGCCAGGTCTGCAGCCAGCGCTCTTCAATGCCTGTCTTTGTTCACCCAGACTGAACACACTCCTCGGTCAGACAGGAAGAGGCGGGACTCCTTCGGGATGTATGATGGGTATGACAGCTGCAGTGAGGACACCAGCAGCAGCTCTAGCTCGGAGGAGAGCGAGGAGGAGGTCGCCTCCATACCTGCCAACCTGCCCATCATCAAGAACAATGGGCAGGTGTACACCTACCCAGATGGCAAAGCTGGCATGGGTCAGTCCACAAGTTCACGCTGCCCTCTCACAACACAAGTCTAATTACCCAAATTAAAGGCATAGCACACAGAGTGTTTGGTGTTTATTTTATAGCGCCATACCACCAGCACACAGAGTGTTTGGTGTTTGTTTTATAGCGCCATACCACCATTTAAAATGCAGTTAAGTCATTCTGTCTTTACTAGAGGCCAAACTTACTCATTGCTCTTTCAATATTTTTTAGCTTTATTATCTATATTTAAAATATCATAGTTGTGATTATTTTACATTCTTTCATTCTCTGTTCTGTTGAAAAGAACATCTTTCAATAGCTGGTGTAAATAAATGCATAGCTATATACTGTACATATATATCAACTGGTAATCCGTAGACTGAAATGTGAGTTACAAGGGCTCTGGGAAGAGTCATCATCACTAAACAGAACTAGAAAAAGGCAAGTTTAAAGGAAAGTCACATGACAGAGTAAGCTGTGCAGATTTTAACAGTATTTGCTTGTGTTGAATTATATCGGGTGTGTTCTGTTTTTTTTTTTCTGCATGACATTAATGAGTAAATTGAGAAAAAAATGTTTCCAGCGACAGTCTGGGATCGTGCAGGGATGTTTGCACAATTAAAAGGTTTCTCACTGTTCCCACCACTTGTAAGTGTGATGTAACCCACAATTGCCTGTTCTTTCAGCTACCTGTGAGATGTGTGGAATGGTGGGAGTCAGAGATGCCTTTTATTCCAAAACCAAGCGATTCTGCAGCGTCTCTTGTTCCAGAAGTTATTCCTCTAACTCAAAGAAGGCCAGCATTCTGGCTAGGCTCCAGGTAATGTTCTTTATTTTACACGTGACCCCAAAGAAAGCTGTTTTGGTGCTTGTGTTAGCAAAAAGACCTAGGTTAGAGTCACCAGCCAGACGAACAGCAGCTGTATTCACTTTTATAAGATTGTAATCTACAAATAATGTACATATTAATGTCTTTATATGTTAATAACATTGAATATTGGATATTTTTTATTTGCAGGGTAAACCACCTACAAAAAAGGCAAAAGTCTTACAAAAACAACCTCTAATGGCCAAGTTAGCAGCATATGCCCAGTACCAGGCAAACCAACAAAACCAAGCTAAATCAAAAACAGGTGAGGGACAGTGAAGTCCTGTAACTGTGACTATTTAACTAGTAAGAGTTTGTATATTCACAGAGTGGTTAGCATTTACTACATTTTACTACATGTGTGAATCTAAGAATAAATGACACCTTCCTTGATGCAGAAATTTGAATTTTGCATTCTGTAATGTACATAGTGTAGGTGCGTGGTATTACTAGATCATTACTCTCTTATTAGTGCTCCCAGAAGTAGCTGAAAGGAAGCACATGGTTGATGAATATAAGCATAGCACACAGAGGGCACTGCCTTTTGGAAAATGAATGCCGTTTAAGCTTGCCATTTCTGAGTGGGACTCTTATAAAAACACAAAAAGATTCAATTTCTTGAAAATGCATTAAAGATATTTAGGGAATTGGGTGCTGGAGTGGATATTAGCACTGTTGGTAATAAGTCACCTGAAGCAGTGATAAACTGAATATATTTTATCTTTCTGTCCTTGTCTTGCCCTTTTCAGTGGTTCCTGTGGAGGGGTTTGATTGGGGTCGTTACATCAGCAGCAATAACTCTGTTGCGGCACCTGTTAGCTGCTTTAAGCACGTAAGTAGAATTAAAACTACTACACTGTTTGTTATTGTGCTTTTACAAATAGGAGTTATGTTTTTTTTCCATATTAATTTTATTTCAGACAAATGCTTCTCTCCTTTCAAAATGGTGAAATGTTCAGAATATTGCAGGTGCAGAGCATTCCATTAATTTACTGCCAAGATTTGGGGATTTAGTGGAATTAAGATTGATGAATGTTTTTTTTATCATCCTATGAAAAGTAGTTTTCCTGTTTTAAATTTGTAAACCAGGTACCAATGGGAAGGTCCTGGGGTGACATCTCGGAAGGAGTAAGAGTAGAAGTTCCTAACACAGATAGCAATCTGCCAGGAAAGGTCTACTGGATCGCGGGAATCGTCAAATTAGCAGGTATAACCAGAACCAGAGCTACTCAGGTAGTGAGAAGAAAAAGGAGAGGCAACTCTTTGTTGAAAACTTCAGAGATAATACTTAATTGTTTCTCATTAAAAAATCTTCTGAGTGGTGCAGTTGAAGGCCTTGCAATTTATGATCATCAGGTAGCAAATGATTAATTGTTTAAATTGTGCCATATCATGCAGCATAGTCATTGTTGCAGCATAGTCATTGTTGCAGCAAAGCACAGACCTCACCTTACTCATGATATTCATGATACCTTACTCAAGGTATTACACTATAAAAAATACTATAGTATTTTAATATTGAATTTTTCTGGTTAAACAGCCCACATTTTGACCAAACCTACATCTGAGCATAGGGAGTCTTGCCCGGCTTAGTAGCAGCCCTATAAATCTCTGTTAATTGGACCTGTCTGATCTATTTGAAAAGTCTGAGCTTTTCATTATTTTACGTGCAAACTATATTTGTTTTATCTTCCAGTGATGAAACAAACTAAATACCATATAAAAGGGCCTGTCTGCTGTGAAAGTACACATAGGGCTCTGATTATAAATACAGAATCACTTGAATCCCATGAGCTATGCATCAATACTCTCTTCCTACTAAGTATTATAAATGCTTCAGACTCATCTGAAGTACTGCACCTCCATGAGGCAGTGTCCATGGTCCAGTGCCCCCTACAAATCTCCCATCACCACTTGCAACAGTAACCTGGTTTCTCGCAGGCATCTCCCATTGTGATTCTTACTAGGCCCAGCCTTTCTGACCTCCTGAGATTTGATGAGACATCACAGCAAGGTAGTAATGCCCGATCTGTTCTGTGTGTAGGCTTCAAGGCACTGCTGCGGTACGAGGGCTTTGACAACGACTCCAGCCGAGACTTCTGGTGTAACCTCTGTGTTCCCGATGTGCACCCAGTGGGTTGGTGTGCTACCAGTGGCAAGCCCCTCGTACCTCCCAAATGTAAGTGAACTGTGCCAATCCCAAGTGTTTATCAGAAAAATAATTTTCAGCAGCTAATACATAACTTATTTTTTTAAATCTAATTATTTCCAGTATAATTAATCCTCCAGTGTAGACACCCTATCTGTCAGCTTGTATATTATTCTGTGTATGTTAATGTTTGAGTTACTGTATTTTACTTTCTGTTTATCCATCTAGCTGCTTAACTGCCTTTCTGACTATATTCTGCATGTGTAATTTTTATTAAAATAATCATTGCGTTTATGGGCAATTTATATTGAGGGTTTACTTAATGGTGTCTCTGGCAACTGTCCCCCTCTGTTTTTCTGTAGCTATCCAGCATAAATGCACCAACTGGAAAGCATTTCTTGTAAAGCGGCTCACTGGTGCTAAAACGCTTCCCCCGGACTTCTCTGCAAAGGTGCGTATCCCCTCTCTGTCATTTTGCATATTGCTCTCCTGCCTGATAACTCCACCCATCCATTTTCCAAGTCTTTCTCCCTATGTATGGTCTCAGGGGAGATGAAGCCTATCCCGGTAAGCAAGAGGCTCAAGGAGGGGTACACCCTGAATGAGGCACCAGTTCATGTCACCACAGACATACACAAACTTCAGCTTCAACTTTCCCAGAAGCCAATTAACCTACAGTTTGTGGGAGAAAACACTCCTAGTAATGCTAACCACTATGTTACTGCCCCGCCCCCCTGGTAACTCCTGCTCCTCTTAATTTACAAACTGCCCTATACAGGCTGTTATGTGGCTAATGATGTTCATGTTCCGATCAATATTATTTTCTTAATTTCAGGATAATCATAGCCAAAATTCCGCATTCCTTCCCCCATATTTATCTTGCGGTTCAAGAGCAGCTTGGCGAGAGCTGACCACGTTCTGCGCCGTGTTCTCTCCCAGGTCCAGGAGAGCATGCAGTACCCCTTCAAGAAGCTGATGCGCGTGGAAGTGGTGGATAAGACGCACCTGTGTCGGACGCGGGTGGCGATCGTGGACTCCGTGATCGGCGGCCGGCTGCGGCTGGTGTACGAGGAGAGCGAGGATGGCACGGACGATTTCTGGTGCCACATGTACAGCCCCCTCATTCACTGCATCGGCTGGTCTCGAAGCATCGGTCACCGCTTCAAGCGATCAGGTCAGGGGCTCTGCCGCGCTTCCCCAAGCTCTCAACGTGCACTTCACGATGATCCATTACCTGACTGGGTGTACCACAGTAATCCCTCAGTTTTCAGATACCGGACATTTTTGTGTTGTGGTTTTCCCACACTTTATCTTTTAGTTCCCTGCATCTCTCCATGGTTTTCTCTGCTTCAGGTTTGTGTTGCATCTCTCAGACGGTGAGAGTGGTGGTAGCTTGCTTGACAACAGTATGAGTATGTAAATAAGTAGACCAGGACTGCTGTTTGAAAATGGGGGCACAACAAATAAGAGATAAGATCACTTTATTAGCCATGTGCAATTTCTTGTATTAGGAATTTGTCTTTTCGCATAACCCCAGCTTGCTCTCCACGAGACACACAGGCACACAGACGGGGAGAGAGAACCTTGGGGTCAGAGCACAGGGTCAGCCATTTATACGGCGCCCCTGGTGGAGGTGGGCTTAAGAGCCTTGCTCAGGGACCCAATGGAGTAGGAGTCCTCTGTCGGCCGCAGGAGAAGAATTGTTGTGGCAGTTACTGCAGAAGAAAAAGAGTATTAATGCTTGTCTGGGTAGTTTGATGTCTCCCGACGTGTAATAAGGTGCAGATGTTTTGTAAACCATCTTTTTAAGGAAGGTAAACTTTTAGAAATGTAAACTTGTGCATTTTAGAAAAAAAACAATAGCATATTCTTCCAAAACACAAAAAGTAGCATATGGAGCCAAACTACCAAAAAAGTGTTTAAATAATTAATGCTCTGTTCTTTTCTCAGATATTGCAAAGAAAATAGAAGGTGTGGCTGACGCCGCGGCACACTTGTTTATGAAGGTGAGTTGTTGTAGGACTGTGAAGGATAATGAAGAGGAGCTCTCGCCTCATTAACTGCAGGCAGACATGCATAAGCATATAATCTTGCTATAGCGCTAGTGAGAAGACTCATTCATGTTTGCCTGTTCAAATGTGTTCAAATGCCTTTAATGGTGTAAATATTTTAGGCCGTCCAATTACAGGGAAATTTTGCTTAAAATTTAAGCTAACTCCTTAGAACATACAAAAGGATACAACACGAGAAGGTCGGTCGTCCCATCTAGCTCATTAGGTACTTAGTAGTTAGTTGATCTAAGGATCTCATCCAGCTGTTTATTGAAAGAAACCAGGGTGTCAGCTTCAACAACATAACTGGGAAGTTTATTCCATACTCCTAAACCCTTTGGGCGAAGACGTGCCTTCTGTTTTCAGTTTGAATACTTCCACATAGTTTACTGTTATTTAAAGTGTGATATAAGCATTTTTAAGGGGGTGCTTGTATTTTGGCTGGTGTTTTTGTCTACAGGCAAGAGCATATCTAAAACACAGGGAAGCAATACCATTTACAATATTTGTATTTTGATCAGTTAGGTAATATTGAAATTCACCTTTCTTCCAGTGAAAGACAAAATTCCCATCGGGTGGAAAAACATTTCTGTATATACAATTTCTGTAAATAAGATGGTTTTATTTTTTGGTTTTAATTGTTTAACTTTAACTCTATCTCCGAGCTTCAATCTGATGTAAATATCCCCATTCTGAAGTAATTAAAACATCATTGTTTTAAATAATGCTGTGTTTTCACTGTGGCTCTCCTCCTCCTCCTGTGTCTGGCAGGTGAAAGATGTTGACCAGAGTGGGGAATGGTTCAAAGATGGGATGAAGCTGGAAGCGATTGACCCTTTAAATCTTTCTGCAATATGTGTAGCTACTGTAAGGAAGGTAATGAGCTCTTTAGCTTCCCATAATGTAAATGTTATGTTGAATAAAAAGGGGAATGTGGTATATGAAACTATACATCACCTGTAGTTGTACAATTGCAACAATAACTGCACTGTTACAATAATCATCTTTTAATAGCACTGGTCTTTCTGTTGTTTCTTTTAAAGATGTGCATACTATGTGCAGCTCTGAATAATCATACTGTAGTACAGAGCTGTAAAACCAGAACTTTGTTAAAAGTAGATAATGGGAATAATAAAATAAACTAGCATCAATTTAGATGTAGTAAAAAAGCACCAGAACCGATAGTAAAAAAGTATTGCTTATTAATGTTAATATGAACTGTCCAAAGGTGTTTTAGATTGTCATAATTAGCCAAGATATTCCATTTGTTTGCATTGGTTTAATACATCAGTGACTCCAGTGCTGGTGTTGCTATTTAATCACTGGGTGCAGATGAATGTGCAACAGAACAGTTGGCAGTGACCAAGTCCAGTCCTGCAGATCCACAGTTTTGCAGGTTTTCTAGTTTCAGCAGTTCCTCACACATTAAAATCTGAAGGAAAATAGAACTAACCCATCAAGTAATTATTTCAATAAAGAAACCAAGAGCATGGAGGAAATGAAAAATGGAAACCCCCACTGACACATAGCTACTGTATCTGCTCTCTCACTCCAGCAGCGCCAAACCAGAACTTTGTACCTAGAAATATTTGTATTATTAGTTTTCCTTTCCACATCTTTAACAACTGAGACAAGGATGATGCTACTCCTGATAGTTAAAAAGTGGAATTAAACATTGGTCTAGGTTGTGATCAGATTACAAGAATGTTTTGAAGTTTACAAATTGTTGGCATGAAATACGTAGGATTTAATGCCATCACACAACTAGTTGCTCAGTAGCTGCAGACTTTGGAAAGTGCTTAGAAATGTTATACTTATATATAGAAATCGTTTTTTTTCTCAGGTGGATTTATTCACAATAGTTGTTGTGGATTGAAGCCATGGAAGGGCTATTGTAGGAGAGATGTGTGCAAATGCACGGTTCTCCCACCAGGTGACACTCTTGTCCTCTTTTATATGGAAAGCCAGGAATTGTCGTACTCTTTGTTTGCTGCAGTCATTCTTTATGAAGAAAACAAGCAAGGGACTATTAAGTGAGGGAAGAGCTGTTGTAGTATTAATTAAAATGAGGCACAGAGTTATTGTGTGGGACAGTTCTTTACAAAGTATGAATTGTCAAAGGAAAAAGTCTATTTTAACTTTTTGTATGTTCAGTGAGTATAAAATAGCATGAAATAGCAGTTAGTGCAGCCTCTTCATCACTCTTGTTTTCTGAGTTGGGCTCCAAATAAGGCACCTGCTGTATGTATGTTTCCCTGTGTCCATATGGCTTCCTACATTCCACAGACATACTGGCAAGGTGAACAGGCATCCTCAGCAGATTGTCATCCTGCCCAGGGTGTAGTTCCAAAGAGCAGCAAACTCATCTTTTTTCATACGTGTGATTTTGCCAACATTTCTTCCTCTGCCAAATGCCTTCCAGGATAAATAGGGGTTGCAGGATAAAGAATTGTTTTGTACTTTGAGCTGTACTGTACTAATAAAGTTGAGTAAACTAGCCGTAAGCCAGCATATTTTGTGCATTATTAAATTTTTTTTTCTAATTTTCCACTGCTTTCTATTTAAGACTGAACTAGTTTAACACCTAGGATGATGTGGTTATCCCTGTACAGCATATTATACAATAGACTTATAGGTTTTTTGAGTAATGTTTTTTTTTTGGCACCAATAGTTTGTCAACCTTTTAATGACTAAAAAGGTTTACTGAGCTCTTTGACTCAGTCCAGCTTCACAAATATGTGACTACTGTTCTGTCTTCCTTTCAATTACTGCTGTTTTGTAGGTCTTGGCAGACGGTTACCTCATGATAGGAATTGATGGCTCGGAGGCTGCGGACGGCTCAGACTGGTTCTGCTATCATTCCACCTCCCCTTCCATATTCCCTGCTGGTTTCTGTGAAATCAACACCATCGAGCTCACGCCACCCAGAGGTACAGCTTCAAATAGTCCTTCTGAGTGGCTTTCTTGAAATCGGCAGCACTTTCAGACCGGGCTGCCTTCTGCATGGAGCTTGCATGATCTACCTGTGTTTATTTTGTTTTTCTGTCTGCTCCAGTTTCTTCTCGCCTCCCAAACACATGCTGCACGCAGGTTAACTGGTGTCTCTAAATGCAATTCCTGCCTTGTGCCACGTGCTCCAGGAATAAGCTTTGGGTTGGTGTGCCCTTCACCGGCCATAAGAGTTTTTTCTAGACAACTTTTCATTGTGTCCTTTTTTTTCCGTCTCTAAGTATTATAACAAGTAGTTGGCAGGCGCAGATTAATCGGAATTAAACTGACTCAGAAGATTCTGTTTGCATCCTGATAATTTTTGTGATGATTTCTTCATGTTTTTCATACATGAAAACATATAAATACGTAAAATTATTCAATACATTTCTAGAAATAAATATGTGAAAGTTAATAAGGTCCATACAAAAGTAACAGTCATTAGTTTTCATTGTAAGGTTATATACATTATATACATTGACTGTAAGTAAAAGTTTAACATTATTCTGGGGTGTTGGGAAGTTTTAACTAGTCATTACATTTTGTGTTTGCACAGTACAAGTAGTGATGGAATCCAGCTTTTTTGCCTTTTCTATGTAGGAAAAGTCATGTTCTGTTTATGTAGTGTATGCATTTGCTGTGGTAGGAATTCAATGACATACAGATACGAAGATGGAAGCACTGAGCTTGAGGAGTCTGTTAACGAAAATGACCTCGGTTCACATTTTTACATTTAAAAGACAAAGAGGTGAAGCTGAAAATTCTTAAACTGAATTCTGAAGCTTAAATCTTGCAGTGTACAATCCAGCCTAAAATTCACCTCATCTTCTGTTTGGCAGGCTACACCAAACTCCCATTCAAATGGTTTGACTACCTCAGGGAAACAGGTTCCATAGCAGCTCCAGTCAAGCTGTTTAATAAGGTAAGCTATCAGAGGATGCTTAAACTTACTCAAAGCAGAGCAGCTTTGTTTAAGATATTAAACATCATGTTAATCTCATTGTACAAATTGACCATGAATTAGATAAAGCAGTTAGAAAACAGATGGATAAGAAACAGAAATGCAAGTCGCGGAGCCATGTGATCTTTTTATTAAGCCTGCTTCCACAGTCTCATTTCTTAAGACTTTCAAGAATGTGTCTGCTCTTGATACATTGTCTATTTGTGGTTGAAAATTAAATGGAAAAGAAAATTCCGTATCGCTCCCTAGGGATTGAGACACCCTTGCAAAACCAGCTTTGATGAGAAGTGGCAGGTTTGAAGCAGGAAGGAGAATAGGGAAACCCTTAGGGTGGAGGGAACTGAGCAGTAGGAAAATGTTAGGAGATCCAAGGGCTTCCCCTTTGACGTCCTGGGCTCATGCCCTCCAGGAGGTTCCTAACCACGGCTTTCGAACGGGGATGAAGCTGGAGGCCGTGGACCTCATGGAGCCCCGGCTGGTGTGCGTCGCCACGGTGACCCGCATCGTTCACCGGCTTTTGCGGATCCATTTCGACGGCTGGGAGGACGAGTACGATCAGTGGGTGGACTGCGAGTCTCCGGATCTCTACCCTGTGGGGTGGTGCCAGCTGACTGGATACCAGCTACAGCCTCCGGCAGCACAGAGTAAGGGAGATGCCCTGAGAAACGTTTATATGGCCAGGGTGGGCGTAGCATTCAGCAGCACATAAGAAAGCCCACAAACCTCTTTGCTTTCTTTCCTTGCCCACAGAAAGTATTTTTCTGTCTGAAAGATGTGGAACTTAATAATTCTGTGTAAAATCTGCTTTTCAAAACTGCTCCTCTTAATCCAATTCATTTTGGAATTTGTAGAGGAAAGTTAATTCTGTTGCTTGTAAACAGCTAAGCAGACTAATCCCTCTTTAATACATAAAGACTTTTTATGGTTCTCCACACTTTATGGATTAGGATTCCAGGTGGGATTTACATGCACATTATATATCTGATTATAATAGATGCTCAAAAAGGATTTGTTCAGGAAGGAAATGATTGGCATGAACTTAAAATGTAGCACTGTAACTTTACAGTCACAGTCTTTAGTGAGTTGCATTTTTTTTTTTGCGCCGTCTTTTTTACGTTTGACTTGACTTTGGCCATACAGTACATCTGTGATATTAAAAATGGTTCTGTTTAATAATGATGAAATCATACTATATCCGGGACAGTGTATATGATTTGCAAACCTTGGGATTCGACCCAGTGACCATTAATTGCATCCTAAAGGGAGTTATGTCATTTTAAAATTTTAAAACACCATCACATTACCAATCGTCAAGCTCAAAGTCTGGGTAAATATGTTAAGGACTTTTGATCTCCTTTCCCAGAATCATATGAAATGCATTGCCAGGTCTTAGACCTTATGAATATACCTTAGTGATAAGTAGTAGGACGTCCAGAGTCACTGGGAACTGATGAGATGTTTTTCCTTCAGGTAATAATATCAGTAATGATGTTACAAGGCCTGCTTATTAAAGGCATGGTGATTCATACCACTCAACCGAGCACAAGACCCTTAATTGTCCATTTATCTCACATCTTCTGCCCTCTTCACATACTTTTGTTCCAATGAACTGTTGACCTTGTAAGATCCATCAGTGGCATGTAGAACATCAGGTTATGCATGTTCTTACCTTGTCCCAAACGTTACCTGTTAATCCTGCCAACATTATTAAACTGTTTTTTCCAGAAGTCTTGATAAATAGAGAAATATGCACAGTTAGCAAACAGTATGTATGCTGTTGGCCGCGGCTAGATTTCAGAGTTAAAGTATCTTCCTTCTCTGAGTAATTATTCACTTTTTTTTATAACACACTCTATCATTGTTCTGTCTAGGATAATAATAATTTAGTATTTATACGTAATTTAACTGGCATAATTTACCAGTAAATGGATGACAGTTGAAATTTCAGGCTGTGATTCCTTGTCTCTCCAGCCTCCCGAGAAATTCCCACGAGTGTGACGAAACAGAAGAAGAAGTCCCAGCAGTACAAAGGCCAAAAGAAAAGTGGGTGACTTCTTACATGTGGTTTGGTGTTCCCTCTTGCCCTCCTGTTTTTAATAACGCAAACTTGCTTGGTGGAGTTTTCTCTCCTTTTCTTGGTTTTGGGTTGTTTGGGTTGGATTTTTTTTAAAAATCTGTTTTAAAAACTGGTTTGCAGGTTAGCAGCTGTCTTTAACTCTGAGAATTGCACAGGAGAGCAAAACAGAATTGGCTTCATTTCAGTTGTCAAGGTCAGAGACATCAGGGCAGTAGAAGGAGACGGTCTTTTGATTGTTCCCACCAACGCTATACACCGATTAGGGAGGGCACAGGGGGCTGGGGCGGTGGAGCTCACTTCTGTGGACTGAAAACCGACGCACCTGCTTTTTTTTTTGTTTTCTGGACTTGAGTGTTGACTTTAAAAAAAACTTACTCTGAGATGCTGTTTTCAACAGAAAAGGCAGGAAACTGAGACCGGGGAAGCTCAGAACCCATTGTATTCATTTTTTTATATCGTAATTAAAAATATGAAGAGCAAATATGAGGGCCTTTTTTGAAGCTTTTAATTGTGGTCTGGAAAAGAAACAGAAACAGGGGTAAAATACAATAAGGCAACGGAGCTGAATAGCTTACTGTAGTCTGACTTGGTGTTTAGAGAGGAAGATGCCGCTTGTGAAGAAGCCTGTCAGTTTGTCGAGTCTGCCCATGACAGGCATGGTGCGGAGGAGCTTATCTGGTGACGAAGAGCTGACTCCCCCCCCATACCGACCCCATCCTGCACAAGCACCCCAGGGGGCCCTGCAGCCTCCCAGCACTAGCCGAGAGCTCAGCCCCGGCCTCAGAACAGGTAATCCACCACTCTCCCAGTCACTCTTCACACCGCAGGCTGCACGGCTGCCAGGGGCAGGAGGGGAGCAGGAGAGAGCAGCACCTCTTGATTTATTTACACTATATCCATTGATCTTTTGATTGCAACTCCTTTGTTGAAACCCATTCTTCAATCTAGACGACCATTGATTTGATTTTTTTTTCTATCATTTGCCAACTCAACAACTGCTAATGACTTTCCAGTTTAATAGAAAAGAAATCCCCTCCCTCATTGCCCTCCCTTTGTGTGCTTATTTATCACGGAAAGAAACACTCAGTCCATCAGCTACATGCTGCCAGCTTCCCTATTGCCTATCAGTGGTTGAGGGTAGGGATTAGATGGGGTCCCGTTGATAAATTGTCAGAAAAAGTGGAACTAGGGGGCTCCAGAAATAGCCAGCCTCCCAAAATTAAAAAAAAGTTTGAAATCGTGGAATAGTGGTTTGCTTTGTTCAGGGTTTCTCCTAGGGTGTGTGCTCTTGGATAAGGAGTTTTGGTTTCCGTTTTGATTTTGACGTTGGGCCAGGACCAGGTGATAATAGTCAGGGAAGACTCGTTGCTTAGAAAGACTTCTTACATTGTTTTTTCTTATTGTAAAAACTGTTTGGTTTGGTAAAGGTCTGTTTTGAATTTCTCTAACTCTAGAAAGGTGTTGTTTTCCATGATGTTCTAGCTATGACTGTCCTTAAAATGTTAAAACTTGTTTAGTGGATTCGTGGGGGCTGATAAGGGGAGCCACTTTGTGTTTATTGTCCTAAACACTGGTCCTCAGTGGAGAGCAATGCCATCATGCCTATGTTGGTAGTTGTACTCCAGATTATTGTTGCCAGTCTGAACACGTTTCTTCTGGAAGGTTCCTGATGGAGATCAGGGGGTGTTTATCTGCCCTGCTGCACCAGCTACACTTTGTCGTGTGCAGTCTTGGGAAGACAAGAGGATGCCTCCTGGTTCTGGGCCCTGTCTGCCTCATATCAGCAGCTCCACCACCTCTGCTGATAAAGGTCCTCAGGTTTAAAGAAGACCTGGCCAGGTGGTTATTTCACAGCATCTTCATTCTCTGAAATTTAAATCTCTGAGCAATGGAGTGAACCAGGGGAATACATTTACCAAATCTTGGTGATTTCCCAGGTCGTTTGGTACATTTCTGGCATGGTCCAATTCAGATTTCTTTATTGGTATCTAAGTGTGTATTTATAGTAAATCAGGACTGCATCCATAATATTACTTCTGTCATGTCCTTCCTTTGTTTGTGCATTTTGTGTATTTTCTGTGCCACTTGCCAGATTCCGAGCTCAAGGTTCCAGATGTATGTGTGTGTAAGTCACAGTGTAATTAGATGTATTCTACTCAGGTATGTCTTGTAACAGCAGCCCTGGATTTCAAATCTTATTTTGAATTTTCTTGGAATTTTCATAGTTAAAAACGTCATGGCACTGTAAGCCAGTGAATTTTTTGCCATTTTTTTTTCAATGCCTGTAATATGCCATGCTTTCTAGCCAGAGGGTTTTTCGCCATAAGTTTCAAAGTTTTTCCTGTTTTGCTTGCAGTGGTCTCAATGCAGCTGAAGGAAGAAAACCTGGAAGGGGATGAGTTCACGTTTTCGCAAGGAGTCTCTGACCAGGAAAGCAACGGTTCTGGCAGCTACTACATCAAACAGGAACCGTAAGACAGCCAAGAGACTTTTGATGAAACAAAAGCCTTAATTCTGCCTGTCTTGGCCCACATGTGGGTTTCAGCAGTGGGCTGATGTGTAGCGATACTGACTGCAGAAGAGATTTAACGGGGGATCTTAAATAGAGGGTTTGTAAGGATTTCCAAACAAAACTTAGAAAAAAAATGAGAGAAATTATTTTGTGTGATTTTTTTAAACAATTTGCCAGATGGACTTTAACGTTCATTGTACTTGAAGTTTTCAAAGATGTTTTGTAAGATTTTCAAAGTTCAGAACTGTTGTGTATCTTTTGCAAATAGTTTCTTTCCTTTGTCATTTTTTGTAACTTTTTTGGGTGTTTAGTGAAAACTTTAAGTTTAAGGGGAGGCAGATATAGGTTTGTTGAGAAAAGACGGCATGTGAGTTCAGAATATATTATCTAAATCATAAACCTTACTGGTATTAACAGACACTTGGATTTAAAACAGAAACACTGTCTAACAGATTCCAAGGCAGGAATGTAAAACTCCTTAGGTGCAGCATCATCTCATTTGCCAAGTTTTCTTGTGGTTTTCTTTATCTTTCACGGAAAAAGTACACTGAAGGCTACAAAACATATAGAGAAATGAATCGGGCTTAATTTTCTGATTTAGAAAGCTCTGTAAGAAATGTGATGCACACTACAGGTAACTTTGTAAATGAAGATATGCAAGCTAAGTTTTTATGTTGCTTTTTATGAAGAGATATATTAAACCTATCTGGAATTATCTTTTCAGAGCCATATTGCTACATTTAATAGATGGGTACCATATTTAACTGAGCCTATTAAACATTCAGATTTAAAGAGATTAACAGCTGATAAGAACATTTATTTTTACTTTTTTAATCAGCAGAACATTGAAACTATTTGGCCTGTTTTTTGTATTCCTCATACAATACATTCTCTATCAAAATAGACTTGAACAAACATGTTTGTGCTACCTCTTTAAAATGTAATTTGCAATCTTCATTCTTTTGTGAAGTATAGAAACCTCCACAAAATTATTCAAAAAAGCAAAAGAGATTCTAACTCACAAGTTTATATTGTCGTATCTGGCAAATTATGTATCAATATTCTTATTTTATAAGGCCTCCAAAAGTTGTGGAAATAAATAATGGTTTTTAGTCCTTCCACATTCAATATTACATATACACCTCCAAATTGCATTTGGCATGTGTATATTAATCTATCGAGACTCCTGTCTATATATACAAGAGTAACCATCTGACAGTCTATGTTCAACATGTTTTATTATATTAAGGTGGACTAGTTTACCCAAGCCTTCACACTCTACACGTGCAAATCCTGTAGAAACCTAGTGTGTTCAATGTCACAGACACAAGTTTTGGCAGTCTCCATCTCCAGCAATGTTAGACTCATCATTAGGAAGTGCAATAAACACTATTTGCTAAGCTTACATATTGGGACATGTTACTATCCTGATCCCTAGACTAATTTTCTTCTTTAAGCGAATCTGGCTGCCTCGTTCTTAAAGATCATTTAAAGATCCTATGGCACTCCTCATAAGAGTAAGGATGTTAACTCTGGTAATGTGTGTAAATCTTAACCTGTGTTGGGCCCAATCTGGCCTATCTAAATTTCTCCTTTCATTCCATTGGTTAAGTGATTTTACATTTCAGTTGATGTGCTGTGTAGCAGGGCTTTTAGTGAATAATGACTGCCTGGAATCAGGTCCCCAGATAAATGAAAAGAGCTTTAGGGTCCTTGGGGTGTGGTCCCAGCAAACCATCTCCCCTTGAATTATGGGAATGAATGTTAACTCTCCCCAATACACAATGCATGGAGGCAGAAATTTAAAAAAAATAATTCTGCTGTTGTGTATCTAATTTTAAGGTTCAAATTCACTGAATATTTCCCATTGTAGGTCATAAGGAGTTCTAATACTTTTGTCTGTGACTATTTGTACATGTATTTTATATAAACACAACCAAGATATCGTAACATGTATGAACCACTTACATTGAGACTGACTGTGCAATAAACATTTGCTGTTGCAAACTGGCTTTTTCCGTACATAGAAAATATGAGAATTACAATTGTTACACAAAAAGATTAAATTTCCTATAATATCGTTTTAAATGTATAAAAGTTACATGAGGTTCAGTACTCATCACAGGAGTATTAAATATTCCTGCACTCTTCGTCTTGCTTCATATACCAGTAAGGTTGACAGGCTAAATTCTCAGGAAATATTTGCATCGTGTTCTATTGGTGTGCTGGGGGCCGGATGGGGTTGGTTATAGCCTGTGGCTTTCTGAGTCGTCAGTATTTAGAATATGCACAGACCATTTGGAGCAAAGGGTACAAAGGAACCTTTTTCATTTTTCTGTTTGGTCCCGTCTCTGTGTACTCAGAAGTATTAATAAAATCTCTAGTGCCGAACATTTATAAATTCAGTTGGCGTATTCAGACAATTGGAGTGTGGGGAAAAAAATGCATACTGCGCAGAAGTGAAATGGATGAAATGTATTTCAAGTACACAAGGACCTTAAGGAAGGTGTAGTGATGGACAACGACGGTTCATGTCGAGAGAGAGAGAGCAGTGACACCACTGACATCTACCAGGGGTTGCATGAACAGCAGTCTTGTCGTACCAACACGATGTCGCTTGTCCAGAGAAACTTGTTCTTCATGGTCCTGTTTGTACATGAACCACATTTACTGTTCCTCTGCACAGTTTTCACGAGATAACAGGCTGACAAAGTATGTCTTATAAGCACCCTCTTATTAAAACAAGTATTGCTTCTGAAAAAAATAAAATAATGTCTTTCCTACAGTGGCACACCACGGCTTGTTCTGACAAAATTTAGAATATATTTTAAACAATTGAAAACTGCAGATTCTTGGCCAAGAAAAAAAGGTTCCTTTGAATTTGTATGAGAATGTCTTTTTTTTCTGTGCGATATGGTTGAATGCTTTTGAAGGATTCTTATATATAAATATATATAGTATATATTACAAAACAAAAATGAGTACTGCACACAAGAAGAGTTACAGGATTTTGTAAGCCAGCAATGTGTTTATTCCTTTTAGTTGTCTGAAGGGGTGGTGGGGCACAGTCCCCTAATTTGGTTTAGTGGTTCTACTGTTTGTTTTTTTGCAATGGAGGGGTGAGGGGTATTCTATACATTGTTTTGATGTTCAATATGTAGGGGATATATGGACACATAGTACAAGTGAAATTAAAATATGCATTTAATGTTTTCGCTTGCATTAAGTGAAGAACAGTTCGGTCATATTCCATTTTCAGCAGAGCAATAAAGAGTTTATAATATTCTACCAAATACGATTTTTTCAGCAAAAAATTATGCTTAGTTACATAGCCTTTATTTAGATCAATCTAACTTCTGTTTGGGTACCCAAGATGTATCACAAACAACAAAGGTGTGCTTGTGATTGACCAGTCATGCTGTATCCTTCCCAGACATTCTCTGTCAGTGTATTGTATTGCTAAATAAAAAAAATTAAATTGGTTAAACTTAAAATTTAAACAGTACAATATCACTATAACAGGGAGACCTACATGAAAGATCCAGCTTTAAATAACTAATTAAAATGTATAATTATATTAAATGTACTATATCTCAGAAAAAAACAAGAGTTATCTTTAAGTGTATGTTAATGTTGGTGGGACAATTTAGTTTTAAATCAAATTGAGCTGCTAGCTAACTATTGATGTCATTTTAACATAAAAATGAGAGAAGCACACCAAACTTTCACATCTGGCTAAGGCATTTCTAAAGCAAACCTTTGCTGTTAAACCTCATAGCATTTTTTTGGAAATTGCAAACTAAATGGATATATATATAGATGCACACTGGTATATTTCCTGAACCAAACAATGTAAATTATGGAGACTGATAAGATGAAGCCCATTATTCTGAACTGAAAACTTTACTTAGGTGGCAAGGGTCTTTAGTTATGTGCAACTTCTGTTTATTGGATACTAACACGGGTCTCTCTCTTTCTCTGATGTGAATCCCCTCTTTTCCTCAGTCTTTGTATTATGGTGCTATATATTTGATATACTGATAATCCTTTGTAACTGGGGAATGATTTTCAGAAACTGTGACTTTAGGGGAAAATTAAGTTCTCTTCCGTACTCTTGTATTTTGGATACAAATTTAAAACAAAGATCCTTTGTAGAAAATAAATAAAAAAATATTAATAACTATAATTTTTGGACCTCGTGGCAATCATGAGGCAAGAGCTACAAATGGGGTTTATACATGCTTTTCTGTAAGAGTTTTGATATATAGTGTCTGTACAGATTCTTTCCTTTCATTTTCATGGTAATTTGTGCAGTGAACAAGGTATAAGTTTTTCTTTGAATATGTACATAATTAAAAAAGATAACGTGAAAAACTTTTAAGAATGTTGGATTACTTTTTTTTTACAAACCTTGCAAAAATTTTCAGCATGGATGTGAAAGCATTAAAATTATAACTTTGTGTAAAAGATGAAAATAATTCACTAAAGACCTTTTTTTACACTGAATAAAATAATTATACAAAAAACAAGTGTTGCATGTCTTACTGAAATGAAGTGCCCTTTTTTACCATGATGACCAGTTTTCCTTTTGTATAGTGATGTACTCTGTGTCAAGAAACTGCTTGGAGTGACAAAGTGATGTAGTTTTAAGGTATGACACGCATAACTGAATGACTAAGTCCATGATAAGTGATGCATTGATAAAGCCATGTGTATACCTCAATCACCCAAGTCTTCAAGCTCTATTCTACCCAGTCCTGGTCCAGGAGGTTGGGTGTGTCTGCTAGTTTTCTAGATGTCCTTGAACTCTCAGGGCCTATCCAGAGCTGGGGGGAAGTTCTTAAATTGATTAAGTTAAACTGAGTTAACTGAGGCCAATACAAGTCCATCTGAACTGTAAAAACAGTGGTTATAATAACCCTCCAAGACCAAGGCTGGGGATCCCTACTCTATACCTTGTTCATGCCTCTGGCTATTCAACCGGCATCTGAAGGCAATTGTGGAAATGCAATACTCTTTTGTATTGTGACCTGTCTCATCTGTAATTTATATTATGATCTGCATAGTTACTGAAAGTGGGTTTTAACAGCAGATGGAGACATTCCAGCCAGAAGTATACCTAATACTTCACTCCTGCTCGGATAATGGTGGCATCACTATGTGTGGAACCAATAATTTACCATTAATTTTTGGTTTTGTATTAAAGGACTGTGCACATGTTTAAATTTGACCAGTTTCACCATGTATCTCCCTGAAAAAGGACATTCCTGTTATAAGGCTTCAGCAGCTGCATTAGGTGGGTAAAGGTTACTATGTAACACTATATTCATGATATAGAGAAGCAGAAAATCTGATACTCCATTGTTCTATCTCATGGCAAAACAACATTGCTGTTGAAAAGTGGTATCCTTGGGATATCTTATATGCGAGTAACAGTTCAGTGTGTATGTATAACTTTGTTTTAAAGTATTAGTGGCCTACACCCTTGGTAACATTTTTGTGCAGGATTTTGCAGACAATTTCTTTTTTAAATTTAATTTAAAAATAATTTAAATCTTTTATTGATAGAAACATAAATACCACCAAAACAGATTGGTGGATAATCTGGACAAATTTTATGTTGCCCCTTAGAAGTTGTATACCAGCTCTGAAGGACACTTGTGCCACCTACTCCTTAAAATGATTCTGGGTGTTCTTGGAATTAATCCAACAAAGTGAAATCCATTTAAAAAAATCTACTCCAGTAATTTGGTCACAAGTTACTAAACCTGTAGTCTAGGACTGAAGAGATTAACTTTCTAATCTTGTGTTGCAACAAGGTCAGGAAAGCATGTTATTTATACTCTTCAATCAATGAGATGTCAGCAAACAAAACTGGATGCAACAGCACCTTTAAAGGCTTCAAATTGCTGTTTAAAGAAAGGTGCCTCTCACCAAAATGTACCAATGCAATCTATTTAACTGTGCTCAAAATATCCACTGGAGGAGGTAAAGACTGACTGGGAGAATAGTGTATAGTGCTTCCTAGCTGTTAACTGTCAGGTTGTTGCAATTATACAATACAATTAAGCTATATAGATTATATTTTTTGGAAGAAACCCAATTAAACTTTACTATAAGAAACGTGTCAGGTAAACCAGTTTTATTTAGTTTCTAGGTACCGGGTCGAGATTAACTGTGAAACAACTAGAAACATTTTAATCAATTTCTCACATTCTCATTTAAAAAAGGAATCCAGAACTGGGTCTCCATGGTTTTATTGGTAAGTGCTCTGCATTCATAAAAGGGACAATACAAATGTTGCTCCCAGGTCTACATTCTCTGGAATGAAAGGAGATGGGCAGGAAGAGAGGGAGGTCAAGCACAGAGGCTCTCGAGGGCACCAGGTTACTCGTAGATCCAATCATGGGCTGTGCTCTTATAAGCCACCAGCTCCTCTGGCTTGAACCACAGGCTGATCTCCTTGTTAGCGCTCTCCACCGAGTCGCTGCCGTGAATGATGTTCCTGAAACGGCAAGAGGAACACTTAGAAAACAACTGAGGAGATGATCGTACAAAAATGACCTTGTTTCCACTAACCACTGCTCACTTCTGAGTTTTCAAGTTGGACAGTGTTGTGCACTTCAGCCCACTCAAAATCTTGCCTGTTTCCTAGAGATAACCATTTAATTCCGGGGAGGGGGGGGCGGGGGGATACTGTATATTCAGTCTAGTCCACACTTCAGCAGCCAAGATTAAGGAAGGCTGAATGGCCCAGTTATTTCCCCCTGACGGTCTTCCAAATCCACAAACAAGCTATGAAGCTATGATGCTATAAAGGTCCTTCAAATCTCTGCAATGTCAAAACAGACCCAGTACATTTGGACTATCCATTCTCCATTTTCTAACCTCTTTATCAAATACGGGTTTGCGGGGGAACCAGAGCCTATCCCAGCAAGCGATGAACGCAAAGCAGGATTGGACAGGACAACAGTTCATTACAGGACACAGACCAGAGCCCATTTTTCCCAGAAGCCAATGAATCTTCCAGGATGTTTTTGGACTGTTGGAGTAAACCACAGCTACTGGCTATAACCTATACAAAGGTTGCAATACAAACTCCATGCAGATAGACATCAGGAATTGAACCCAGGGCTCCAGTGCTGCAAGGCAGCAATGCTTACCACTGCACCACATTTTGAAACTTTTAAGAGAAACTACAACTCTAAGAAGTGCTCACTGACTAATCACGTTCATCACAAGAGCATCCCTCACACAGCATGACTAGCTGACATTACTGCCACTTTAGCCAACTGTATATGGGTATCGTACAAGGGAGTCCACCTTTTAGAAAATAAGGGCAAATATCACTAAACATGTAAAAAAAACATCGGTACAGTGGTAAGTCAAGCAGAAAATCTCAAATTTGCACTCAAAAGAAATGTCCCACCTCCACTTCAATCCCTTTTCCAATTCAGAAAGTTTCACCTAGGTAATGAGATAAATTCTTTATCAAAAGCTTTAAAAATTGTGAATGCACCTTGATTGATGCATTTACAAATTTTGTTGAGTTAGATTCACTTTTCCCTTTCCAGAATAGGTGCGCCTTTCACTCACCTGCCAACCTGAATGCAGAAGTCACCACGGATGGTACCGGGCTTGGAGGCTGCAGGGTCGGTCTCGCCCAGCATTACTCTGCCAGTCTTCACTACTTTAAGGCCTTCCCATACCTGAAAAGGGGGTGTTTTGTTACAGTTCAGCACGGGAAGCTTATCCATCTCACTGTCTTGTAAAGTGAAGTACAATTGATGAGAAAGCTTACCATGGCAACAACGGGACCGGAGTTCATGTATTTTACCAGGCCGGAGTAGAACGGTCTGTCTTTAAGGTCGATGTAATGCTCTTTCAGGAGCTCCTCTGATGCCTGTAGATGAAAATAACAGCTAAGCCACGAGCCATTTCATGCCTCTGCTTAGAGAGATGTGTTGCAAATTAGTAATATTCCAATTAGTGAAATTAATCTAGGCTTATGCCATCTTTTCAAAAACGTAAAAGATTTCCAAGAAATACATCACAGCACACAACGTAGTGGTCAAAATTAATTGGAAAACCATTTTCGCCAGTGTAGGCATTTTGAAATTACACCAAATACGTTTCTCATGTAGTTTTTCAGGTGTTACTGTGCACACCAAACTCCTGCTCAGATGTACACACCCCCGCTCCCCTTCACTCAGGGTGGGCCATATCAGGGTGTACAAATGACAAGCAGCACTGAACCATCATGAAGCAGGGCAATGGCCAAAAATAGACTTCAGTTGCCATTCTGGGAATGGCTCACTTGCACTTACAAAATAAAACCAAGTTCCATGAATGAACCAATAAACACTTCATTTGAGCACCCTATTCTGCCAATGGAAAAACAGTGCTATAAATATTAAAAGCCAAAGCTAAACTCTTCTAGTTTTGAAGGATTGACATACTTGAAGCCTGTCTTAAAAAAAAACTCACTCCAGTAATCTTCCAACAACTGTACAACCGATAAGGTAAAGTCATGCAACTGCTTCATGCCTTCTCAAACATGAAGCTGCACAACTGAATAGCAGTTTCCAGAGCCCTGTTCTGAAATGGCCACCTTGTCTAAAACTGCAAGCAAGAAGATGGAATTAAGACTGAAGCTGGTTCATCCACACTGGGCCCAAGACTTTCTATTGATAGAAGAGAGCAGACTATAAATGGCAGGTGTCTAGACATTCAACTCCTCATAGATTAAGAGGGGGTGGAACACTGCTCATGTATCGGAACGATATGGTTATAGTTACCAAAGGATACCACAGGACCATAAAGGAAACTCTGTCAATGTATAGAAGTAAAACTGAACATTTAAAAAAATTAACCACCGCTTTTAAGGCTTCCTCAACTACATGTTTTGACAGATGACAGGTAGGGAGTGGTACTTACGTGAAGCATTTTCATTGCCACAAGTCTGAAGCCTTTCTGCTCAAAGCGCTTAATGATCTCTCCGATGAGTCCTCTCTGGACACCGTCGGGCTTGATAGCAATGAAGGTGCGTTCCTCTTGGGCGGCCATTGTACTGGAACAAAAGCGAAATGAAAGTCGCAATTATGCCAAATTTAAACTCATCACCAATCATTTGCGCTTTACGTTTGCGTAAACAAGGTTCGGGAAATATTTTGTAACTGGTGTTTAATATCCCCATGATGAGCTGCTTGCACGGGTTCCGACTAAATGGATTCCTTCCGCTCCATTATATTAACTTCTATTCCACTAATTTTCTTGGCATAACCAAATAAGTTTTTTTTTTTTGTTATGGCCATGGATATGATTCCGAACCCTTCTGACCTTCATGCAAACCTCGCTGTTAACAAGCCCCGGAGAGCTCCAATAGTGCAACCCATTGCAAACATATAGCGTCTCCAAATAATTCACGTCATTCTGTTCCTCTAACATGTGAATCTAGAGCAGATTACTCATCTGTCGATACGGGACATCTTTGTTCACAAAAATGAAGGATTCAGGCGGAAGCAGAGAGTTGCATTATTTTAAGTTTATGTTAAGGGTAAAATCTGGGTGTGAATGGCTGATTTATTTAGTACTGCCTTCACATACAGAATCCAAACTTCCAAGAAATTGATTAAGGGTAGTGTAAGGCTTAATGTCTTTTCAGATGTATAGTTTGTACAATCCACCCTTTACAGTTCGATCCCAGGCAACGGCTTGCCAGCTGAAGCCCAGATGAACTTGACCAAAAGCGATCTACTGTATTGTCTCAAAAGCGGCCATGTTTAATTTTCGCCGAATGCCACTCTGCCACATGGCCTGCTGCTGCTGCACTTCACCGGGAACCGGCAAAGTAATTTCCCTTCCCGAAACATAAAAGGAGCGCCCAAAGTAGCTCACGGAATGTTGTACAATGAGCGTTTTTCAATATTTTCCAAAACCAAAATTAAGGGTTTCACCCAAATAAAGTAATATCGTACTATTAGCAGACCTGTTAAACCGATCCACCAGTATTATTCAATGAAACTATCACAGCTTGCAACGCAGTGTAATACAAGTATATCCTTACAAGGACAATTTATACGTACAAGTCCAATTGTAAAGGCTTTTCAAAACGATCTTATATGCAGTATCTTTGCAATAGCACACAAGACGCAAAGCATATGCCAAAGAAATCAATCTCTTAAATCACAGATTAAATGAAACCCAAGATCAAGGCCAATACAATGGGGCTAACATCTCCTTTCAGATCGCGTCAGACGTGGCCAGCATGAACAGAAAAGTACCTTTCCAAAAATAGTTGACTCTCGGAAGACTGACAGAGAAGCGGACTGGACAGCACACGGACAGCGACTGACGGCCGACGGGGAAATTCCAGAGCAGAGAGCAGCTATATAAAGAGTCGCTGGGCGGAGACTAGGAGGGGTTGCTGTGCTCAAGAGTTTCGCAGAAGGTCCTGAAACTGTAAGAACATGTTTGCCATATTGGCTCCACGGTCCCCCTGTTTCTAAACACAACACGCGCTGTATTTTAGAGCCAAAATGGCGTAAAATTAAATTAATTCTGTTAACAAAAGACTTGAGGATTATTTGTCACAGGAAACCAGACTGAAACGAACCACTTCAATTATTAAGGGGGGTGAATATATCAGTCAAACATTTGTTTCCCCAAAGTATAATTTGAGACCACCTTACAAAAAAGTTATAATGTGTTCAGAATTATTTCCATTAAGCCATTTACTATTTAAATGTGCAAAAAACTAACGGACGAAAGCGCTTACTCTTAAAATCAATGAGGAAGACTAGCCGTTTACATAACAGAATTTTACATGTCATATCTGGGATATTACGGTTATCATATAAACCATATCATTCAACTTTGAAACAAAAAGCAAGCAAAAACAGAACACATTATAGAGTAAAATCCATTCGTTTTCTGCATTTTAAATTGCATGCCTCATTCACAGTTCAAAAGTCATAGTTCAAAGGTTAAGTTAGCGGAAGTTCGTATTTTCACCATGTGGGAGAGTTTTTACGCATACTTGCAAAGCACTACGAGTAGCTTTTAAGTAATATTAAAATGTACGCTCGATGGCAGTGATAAAATTGTGATCAATTACGCGATCCCGGATTATCTATCGAGTAGTGCTTTGAGGAAGGGATGCAAGATTTGATTTGTTAGGATTGCTAGTTAGGTGTCAAGGTTTGTGACATCCTAAACGCGTGAGGTCCTCATTATTTGATATAAACAGCGTAAGGTACAATTTTTTTAAAGGTTTTAGTTTTTACTAAAATACATTAATATGGATAAAAATAACCGCAAATGTGAAGCGTCACAACGGAAAAGTAGAAAAAGAGCTGCAGTCTCGGACGGTCAGCTCGAAGCAGAAGAGATTAAGAGGCAGATCCACCTCAGCAAGGTGACGGCGCTGGGCGAGAAAGAGGAGTCGGAGAGGCTGCTGGAGGACCTGGTGTTTGGGGCCGAAGACGAGCTGGTGGAGAGGCTCATAGGAGCGCCAGAGGTAAGCTCATTAGCCGGCCGAGAAGCACTTTCGCTCGTGTGGACACCTTCTTGGGTTTTACTCGGTATTTTTTTTTAAATAGCTGGGGCTTTAAAACGTTGCTTAGCAAAGGGCTCCCCATTCCTTAAACTATTCTAAACAAGACAACCACAAAATGAAATCAAACTGAAGGCTGCAGTTTTTACAATACGTCAACGGACCGATCTACTGCGCGACTATCTTTTTGAGTAGACGCCGAGGTTAAATGTTTTGTTTCTGGTGCACAAGTTCCCTGCTTGAAAGCGCCTTAGTTTTATTTCAGATCAAGTCTTTAAACATGCTTTTTAGTGAAATAAAAAGATAGACTGAAAGCATCCCTTAATGTGCTGTGGACATACCCACTTTTACACCAGGTGTGCAAATTACATTTAGATAACTAATGGAGCAGATGCCTAATTAAAAAGATACATAAATGGCACAGATTGGTCCTAGAATCGTTGTGTATATCCCCCGGAAGTATCGGATACCGTTACAACATAATGGACTTAAGACAAGTTTCTATTTGCGTTCTTATAGCCTACTAAATGAAGTGCTACGATGTTTGGAGCACAGCGCGGTTTAAGGTAATCTGAAAACAAGCGGGTCACCTGGCACCGAGATAAAAGTTGAAAGCCTTTAACCAGACAGGTAATTATTCAGATACGGTGATCTAATTACCTCTTTATGTGGTTGTAGAGCACCGTGGCCTTTTAATCTGTCACTTTGAATTCCAAGAGAGGAATGACTAACACATAACAGAACTTTAACTTGTTAGGGATTTAAGTGAATAGTGATTTCTTACTTTTCTATGGTAGTTTTCATTTGAAAGGGTGTGCTTTACAGTCATGTGAAAAAGAAAGTACACCCTCTTTCAGTTCTATGGTTTTATTTATCTGGACATAACAAAAAATCGCCTGGTCCTTACCAGGTTCTAAAATTAATTCAATCTAACCTCAGGTGACAACACATAACAGATTCCACTATGTCATTATTTATTTAACACAAAATAAGCCAACATGCAAGAGCCATGTGTGAAGTGCATTATACCCTGAATAAGAACTTTTAAGTTTTGGTGTTTAGAAATAGGTGATGTAGATTTTCTTGACTAGTTTTGTAACCTGTATTTTAGTCATCTAGCAATAAGAGCTCAGTATAGCCTCTTCAAATTCACATACTAAACAAGTCATCTCACTGAAGTACGTTGTTAATCATCCTAAAATTCCTACATTTTAGATGCATGAGTTGTTGACACTTAATCTCACTTCCATATCCCAAACAATGTGATTAAAATGATTGGTAACGTGTACAGGTAGTGAACGTAAAAATAAATGCACTAATTAATGTAAAGTCACTTGCCAGAGCGCTGGGCCACCACGTGTGGCTCGTATGAGGTGTATGCTCCATGGCAAAGAGTCAACCAGCACCTGGAATTCTGCAGGAGAGATGTGGCACCTTTCTTCCATGAGAAAGTCAATCAACTCATGCCTGGATGGCGGAGGTGGAGAACCCTCTCGGGGGTCATTCCAGATTATCCCGTACAGCAGCTATCGGAAGTATTCATCCCCTTTGGACTTTTTCACATATTGTGTTACAATATAGAATCATCATGTGTTGAATTGGGATTGTTTGCAATTGACTTGAAAAACACTAGGGTTGGAGACCCCAGGTCTGTAATTTAAACAATGCTGTGCTCTGCTATGATCAAGCTAAGGTTTATATTCTGTTTCCTCTTTAAGGATGAGGGTGCGCCAAGTGGCAACCTGCTGGATGAGTCCTCCAGTGATTCAGAAGTTGAGAACGAATCTCGGCTGCAAGTGGAGCGTACCAAAAAGGCTGCCTGGTTGGATGAGGATGACAACCTTGAGGAAGAGTGAGTACGGGTGTCGGGCAGTTGCTGGAGGTTGGCTGTGTAATCTGTGTTGCAAAGCAATGAAAAAGCTTTAATATACAGTTGAAATTGACGTAGAATACACCCTCCAGCAGCACCGTTAAGATTGGGTGTCTGTTTCTAAAAATCTTATTCTCTAGCAACGTCAAGAAGATAGATACTGATATGGCTAGATAAGATTTTTGGATCCTTTAGCCACTAGCAAAAAAACAAGCAATATACGAGGAGCTGACCTCTTTCGTTTATTTCCTTGTACCATGTACAGTTTGAGCCTTGTAACATTGTTCTGCTGCAGCTTGTTGAGTTTTGTCCATGTTTTGTTGATGTCCATCTGAATATTTTTTCTTAGAATTGGCATTCACCTCTGTAAACATCATCTGTAGGAAAATATCATATGAGGCAACTTAGTCTTAAAACTTGTCCTTAAAGGCAGTGCTTCCAGGTAGCTTATTTATCCTTTGGCTCCAAGTTCTACATTGTGGAGGGTCTTTAAATGCTTCTAATAATTGTTGAAGAATAATCCTGTTATGTTCCTTTGAAAGTCAGCTTTCTGCTACTGCTCCAGGCATAGCTTTCATCAGCAGCATATGTCTACATGGAAGTGAGTTTGGTAAGAATCGGCAAAAGGTTTTGTGAAATGTCTTCAGTGTTTTGTCTCTGTTCTGCCTTTACTTTAGCGTGGACATGACTCACAGGTTCCGGAAGGATTTTCTGAAGAGCGACATAGAGAAGAAACTCCCGAAGCAGATGGTGCAGCAGAGACTGCGTGAGCAGTGAGTTTTCCATTTTCACAGTCTTCTGCTGTGCCTCTCCCATCGTATCACCAGCTGTAGAGAAACCAGCTGTGTCCACAATTCATTCTTCGTAAATCAGTTGAAGGCTGTTTTCAGAGCATTTTTTTTTTGGCTTAATTGAAAACTTCTCTCCACGTTTTCAAGAAAAAAGAATACAAATTTTAAAAATTGCAAGGGACAGTGTGGCTCAGGTAAAGAAAGTTAAAGTTTTAGTCAATTGAGATTAAATCTTTGGTTCTTTTCAATGAAAGCCAGTTTTTATACCTCATCTCTTTAGAATGCATTGTAATTGTACAGGCCCTTGGTACACAAGTTGAGCTGCTACTCTCCATCACCTGATTAGTTTCTCAAGAACAATTAGTCAGATGAACAAAGAAAACGGAGTCTTCCTGTCTCAGTCAGTGGATGTGTGTCATCTGAAAGGCAGACGGCAGAATCTCTCTGCGCTCCATTCACAGGAGGGAGAAGGACTGGCCATGGACTGAAGAAATTAGTGAGTTTTGTGAATTGTTTGCTTGGTCAGTCCTTCTGCTTCTGCTTTGAGCCAGTGGTCAGGTAACTGAGCGCAGCAGCTCATTTCCCCAGAGGTTTCTGAGGAATGCGCCCTAACAGGGCTGTCATCTCACAAAGCACATATCTTCAGTTCAGTTCTGTTTTATAGGTGGGTTCCATCTGACTGCAGCTGAACAGCGGCTGTGTAAACTTGCATTGTATTCCTAGCCTCACTGCCCTCTGTTCCACCTGCAGGTTCCAGAGAGCAATGGGTGGAACGCCATCATGGGCAGAAAAGGGTGTGAAGAAGAAGAACAGGAGGAAAGGACAGAAGGGTAAGGACATTGAGCAACTTCATAAAACTAAAAAGATGAGAACAAGATATCTGCCCTTGGACACCTCCTCAAAGAGTATGCCACAGTCACAAAATGTTAAATTTCACCTTCTGTGCTAATTGAAAATGCTACACAATTCATCTTGATCTTCCAGGTATTTATTGGTTTCTCTTAGTACTAATTTGAGAAGAGTTTCTTAGTTTATGCTTTGCAGTTTTATTTCCCTGTTGCCCTTTCAAGTACATTTAAGTTTCTTTATTGTAATACTGAATTTACTTCTTAAGTATTACAATATTGACAGTCTTTTGGCAGTAAGTGGTTGTCTATTATAAAAGGTAAATCATATCTGTTTATCACTATGGAATGTTCCCTAAAGTCTTCTCTAGCAATGACTGTTAAGCAGCTCTTTATTGGTTTGATTGTTCTTTGTGCTTATTTTTTCCAAGGTGACAGTGATGATGATGATGATGATGAGGAGGACAGCCTGTTAAAAAAGACAGGCAACTTTGTTGCTGCTTCCGAATCTCTTCCCAAAGGAATCATACAGGTGAAGGATTTGTGGTTGTGGAGGCAACTTTAGGCTACAGTACCCAGATACTGATGTTTACAATATGGACAAGGATTCTCACAGACCTGGGGTTTTTAGATTGAGTCCCAGCATGGTTGTTAAGCACTGTCTGGGGTTTTGGAGTATCTGGTTTCAAAAGATTTTTTTTGAGACAATACCCTTTTGAAACCACAGGATTAGAGCACCAGCTAGGGGAATATTGTTACAGGAAACTATGCTCCTGGCTGGTTCTTTTACAGTATATATTCTCCAAGTCACTTTTCAGTTTCAGAGTGATGTTTTGGAGGATTTGTTTTTACAGTACACTGAAGCATGGGACTCATTCCTGACAGTCCGTTTTCTAGGTCTCATGGGTCTGTGCTGCCTGTGATATGTTCAAAGGTCTCAGGATTGCTTCAGACTGTCATTATTTCCATATTCCCCCCTGTGTGGTTACAGGTTTTTCATCTGTGGAAATGAGACATAAAAACACACACAATTGGATATTTTAAAGAGTTTATTTTATATTCCCAAAAATATTTTACAATTCTAAAATAATAAAACACATCACTTGGTGTAGGAGTCTTCAGCCCTCAAAGGCCTCAGTGGCTTCTGGGAGCCCAGCAATTCTTCATTTGTAAAGCTAAACAAAATCCTGCAGGATTTCAATCCCAAACATTTGTTTTAATGTTCCATTATTTCATTGGCTACATATAACGAGAAAATAAATATGCACAATATCTGTTTTTCTGAATGTTATAAAGAAAAGACTAAGTTTATCTTGGAGGTCTTTTTATTTAAATTTGTGCGTGTACAGATTCCATTAATTCTGTACAAACTGCAGAACCTTCAGTGGTGACTGTTATATGACCTATTCCTGCTTAGACATCCTGTGACCGCTAAACTCATAAAGACATGTTCCTGTGCTGTTGGAAACAGAGCTGCAGAAAGACAAAATAAAAGAGGAAAAAACATGGGAAACTAGAATAAAACTAGAGAGAGAAGCAAGTGATCTTTTTAGTATTTATGTTCTGCACTTTGTAATGTTCAATACATTGGAATAAGTGAGTATGGACTTTGAAGCACTCTACCCTGTCCCTCTGTGAACCTGTTTGCTGTTGAAGTGAGTGTGGGATTTTTTCCATATATGTTTTCTGCTCTTTTCTCAGATGAAGAACTGTTTGAATGCCAACAATGACCGTCCATCAGACACGAAACTAACTACAGTCCAGTTCCACCCTTCAGCCCAGGTGGTGATGACAGCAGGGATGGATCAGTCTGTATCTCTATTCCAGGTACTGCTTTCCTCTGTGGATATAAACAGAACCTGTCATTGTGTCTCAGGTCCCTAAAATAATTGCTTTCCTCTGAGATCGAGTGTTAAGCTGTGGTTCAGCATCAGTGTCTCACACTCACCAGTATAAACCAAGATTAAATTATGCTACAGTACAGATGAATTGTCGTGTGGTCAGGACTCTGTTCCAATCTTGAGTTAGTGGTAGATAAGAAACTATAAATATCCCCTCAACATAGACAAATCAGGAACGGCAAAGCTATGGCTCATAGACAGAACTCTATAACAGAGTCCTGAGCAGTGGCAGTGCAGTTCTGAAGTATTCTGCACCACCTAATGCAGGCGTGAATGTAAATTGCTTGCAGGTGATACAGATTTCCTGTCAAGTTTTTCCATGTTAACTGGTACCAAGTGAGAGGTGGGTGGCTGACTGCCATTACAAATGCTAGTAAGACAAATATCACAGCAGGGGCAAGCCTGACAAAATCAAGCTACCTCTGCCAAATGAGTGTGGATTTAGATTCAGAATCACTAAAACAAGATTGTGAGATTCTCTGAAATTACGCTATGTATTAGTATTGTGTGTGGTACTGTTATATTAAAACATCTGATTTCATGTATCTGTTCTTTTTGGCTTCTGCTTAAATCCCCCTTCAGACTCCCTGAATCCGATTGTTTGTGTTTTCTCCAAGGTCGATGGTAAGACCAACCCCAAGATCCAGAGTATCTTCCTGGAGCGCTTTCCTGTGCACAAGGCCCGATTTAGTGCAGATGGCGAGCAGGTCATCGCCACGGGCACTCGCAACCGGCTCTTTTACGTGTATGACATGATAGAAGGAAAAATAATCCCTGTGCATGGTGTCAGAGGTGAGATCTTACACCAATAATCCTGTGAACCTGTGTTGCCTTATCAAAGGTTGTACAGCATGGTTGTCTTGCGCTGTTACCATGCCGACGCCCTGTGTCAAGTAATGAATGGCTTGGCGGGGGAGCATTTCAACTGGGTTTCCAGTTTTTTCTGTTCAGCTGCGAAGCTGAGTCAGACAGTTGGCAATATCAGACTTCATTAGTATAAATATAGACAACAACTGATGATTCATACGTGTTAAGAGAAAAAAAGACTGTTTGTGGGTATTGAACCATCTGTAGATGTACGAAAGACACAGTGTATGATGTGTGAAAGATGCCAATAGCAGTATGGTGTGGTTTGGTTTATGGTATGACTTAAATTAATTACTTAAAATGAATGGGGGAAAAATAGAGTAAATGTAGATGAAGTCCTTTATAGGCACATACACATCAGGACTCCTGTGTGTTCCTGGCTTCTGCTCTCAAATGTGTGCATCGGATATACTTTCTGCTTAGTGAAGCTCCAGCAAAACTGTTTCTGAAGTTTTGTTTTTTTGTAAAGGAAGTGTGTTACAAACTAGCTGATACCCTGGCTTCTTTCAAGAAACAGATGGGTGTGATCCTTGGATCAATTACCTACTAATTACCAAAGAAGCCAGTTGGGCCAAATCGCTTCCTCTCGCTTCTTATGTTTGTGTCAGTGCTGAAATTGATCAGGATCCTGATTTGTTTTCCTCCAGCATTAAATGAGAGCCAGGTGAAAGAGTTTGAGGTGTCTCCCGATGGTTCATTTCTTCTCCTCTCTGGGACCTCAGGATATCTCCATCTGCTCACCTTGAAGGTGTGTAACAGAGTTTTGTTACTTCTTTGTTCTTTATTTAAGACACCATGGAAAACACAGTTATAAGTAATTGGTATTCCTTCATGAGCTTATGATAAAATGGTATGACTGCATGACTGTACTGCATTGTTGATTATAGTGTTGTTGCTTGTTTTTCTTTTTTTTCATTTGTTTTTGTTTATTCACCTGTTTGAAAATTCACTAAAAATGTTGATCACAAAAAAAATAAATTGACCCAATTGGCAATATTGTGATTTTAATAATAGCAGCAGTCCAATACTGGTTTTATTATTTTCAGCTGGTTAAATCTGAATATAAAGTGAGCTTTAATATCTGATAAATGTTGCAGACCAAGGAGCTGGTGCGGAGCATGAAGATCAATGGTAAGGTGACAGGAGCCACATTCTCCTCTGATGGCAGCAAAATCTACGCCTGCTCTGGTGAGGAAATTTAACATATGCTGCCGCAGAATGAGCAGAGCTCTGCTGTCTGGTGAAGGAATTTTGTGCAACTCTTTATTTGAATGGTGTTGCATAATGGCTTTATAATCCCTTTATTACAGCGTCAAAATGCATTATAATCACGTGTTTAAAGCCTTGTAGGGACATGTAAAAATAAAACAACATGCATTTGTTCTAGTATTGCATCATACCAAATGTTATAAATGAAGCTAATTATGCTAAAGTTTACCAAATTTTGTTTTAAATGTGTGCTAGCTCATGAAATACGTCATTCTTGCTTACAGGCGTTAATTCATTTGAAAATGCTATTCACTGTTTTTGTTCACTGTTGATCACTGTTATTCATTTTAACTGATATTATTTTAAAGATTTTATTTAGATTTTTTTTCAGGTTTACTAAACACTGATTCAATCTTAAAAGTAGCAGTAAAAATTGTGGGTAAACTGAATTCTGTTCTATAAGTGGCGTAGCACTAAATATTGGTACCTGTTATGTGAATTCTGTTATCCATTTATAAATTTCCAAGCTATATTAAACTAAAAGAGTAGGTGCATAATGTTATTTCAAGTGAAGAAAGATGCAACACTGTATACAAAAAACTTACATGTACACTACCCAAAGAATGAACTTCAGGGGAGAATCGTTTTATAAAGTCATTTTAAGTATATTACTGACAAGATGGTACAAGTAACATGAAAAATAGAACAAGATTTTAAACAATTAAGTGTACATTTTGTTTTATAATTTAAGCAGATTGTGCTAATCTTTTTAATTTAAGTGGATACTGGAGTGTTCACTGCTTGGTATGGGTTACCTTACTGTTCCACTAATGTTGTGATCAGTGCACTAGGCTTGCACTGGGCTTTGTGTTCACCAGGAAGCTGACTGCAGCATTTGAAAGAATATTTGCCTTCCCTGTTTTTCAGATGAGGGAGAAGTATACATCTGGGATGTTAAAAGCAGTAAATGGATGAACCGGTTCACAGATGAAGGCTGTTTAAAAGGAACAAGTATTGCTGTGTCCAGAAATGGGCAGTATCTGGCTTGTGGGTAAGAAGGACTGTTTTTTTTTTTTCTGATTGCGAAGGACTTAATTTATTTCTGCGAAGGACTTAATTTATTTCTGCATTTACTCCCCCATCTAATAAAAGTAATCTAGCTTTTTAAAGCCTGGTTCATGGTTCTATTTCTTCTCATTGTATGGAGACATATCTGTTGGGGTCTTAAGATGAAACCACAATATTAATTATAAGGTCTATTGGCCAAATACAGTGAATAAATTTCATTACAATAGTATTTCCTCATTTGTATACCTACCCAATGTTATTTGTGCAATTTGTTCTTTGCTGTGTGTGAGCATAAGTCAGCCTTAAGGGATGTGAATCCTTAGGCAAACCTACGAAGAGGTTGGCTTGTGATATTTTTAGAACCCATTTAGCTTCCTACGATTAAGAGTAGTGTGGAAGCTCTTGTGCTGATGTGCATCTAATCTGAGCTGCCATATAATCTATCCACGTACCCTCTGGAGAGGAGATCAGGTAGAACTGTCTTGTCTAGTGAAGAATATAGTTCAGACTCTTCTTGAAGTGTGTTGCACGCTTTTATTATTTGCCTGCAGCAGCAGCTTCTAGAAGGCTTTTTTAGAGGTTCTCATTGATGTTTAAAGATCCAGTAAGGGTGAAGGTATTCATTACCTCTCCTGTTTGAACAGAACGTGCCTCTGTGTACTAACAGTTCTACCTTTTCACTGGGGCAGCTCATGTGACATATTTTGCACAAAATTGCAAAAGTATCCAGTGAAATAAGGAGCTGGTATAACTCACAGACACGCTGCAAACTGTGAATCAAAAACACGTGAAACAACAAAATGTCTTGATAATCCTTTCTTAATCTCCCCCAGATGCATTAGACAGTCTGTATTCCACATTCTATTTTTATCAGGGCTTTCAGTAAAGATTAAATGTAATTCTCCTGATCTATCATTTCATGTTATTTTAGATGGGTTTTTTTTAAAATAACAACAGGATTATCCATAGTCTTCCTTGGTCTCCAACAGATCAGTTAGCTGCTTCTGTGTTCCTGTCTCCCAGAATTGTGATGTCATTTGTTATATAATTTTCTATATCATCTGTTATGTCATTTGTCATGTGAGGAAAACACACAAGTAAGCATTTCATTGTATTTGGGTACATATAACATTAAACTTGAATTTAGCTTACAAGTCAGATAGATTCAGGAGCTTTGACCTTGACACCGCTGCTATAATTCAACTTTGTGTTTATTAGAGGAAATAAACTGGGAATTGTTAGGTTACAGTATGGAGAAGTCAAGGGTTCAGCTGTCCTAAAGAGCACTTCACATCTCCAAAGCAGAGGATTCTAGGCCAAAGTGAGAGAATTGTGCTTTGCTTTTGACTTGCAAATGTACAGTGTTTCCCTTGCGTCATTCTTTCTGAATTCCACATTTTGAAAACCAGCAATTACTCATTAGTTTAATTAGGTGAAAGCTCATGGTAATATAAGGGTGTTTCTGATTATTCTCTCATTAATCATAAGTTAGCTAGGCAGATAATTAACCCAGTGTATTTTAATTGCAGGAGATTTACTTGCACCTTTTCTATCTCTGTGGGGTAGGGGAAAGCATCTTTTAATGATGAATCAGACTGCTCCACAGTATGTTTTTTTCCTGGATAATTATTTGCTTGTTGTTTCGATTTTATTCAGCCCTTGCTACAGTGGAATGTATCTCTGTTTCACTCAGGTTAGCAGAAACAAATGGTGATGGCCTTTCTTGTGAGGAGCTCAGCCTCTGATTGTCAAAAGATGCTATGTTTCCAAATCAGTATCTGCTGCTGAAAACCTTCAACACCTCAGTGGAACCGTAGTAGTCTTTTTGGATTTTTTGGGATTGAGAAAATTGCCCTCGCTTTCAAATTACTGTTAGCTCAAACGTCACCACCTGGTGGCACAAGAAGGAAAATGTTTTTCTTTACCAGATCTGTAATGTTCCTCAATCTTGTTTAAGAGTTTGGTGGTAAAATATCAATTCTGTTTATTTTCTTCATAAATAGAAAAACAGGCTATGTATAAAAAACTGTTTATGATGGAGAAAAGAACTTTGAAAAAGCTTTCATTTGAAATTGCACAGGTTTTATTATGGGCTTTAGAACTCTGTTAATAAGCTAGTCTCAAACATATTCTGCTTATTGTGATCAGGACTTAGGGAACAGGTGGTACCAATTTTACATCATTTTCTTTAAAAGAACCAGTCTTCACTGGGACTGCAGAGGAAAAATGTATCTCTTATATTCATAGTTTTTGTATCATGGTTTGTGAGAGAATTAAGGATATTTTTTTAACATTCAGTAAAAGAACTATGCTCATACATTCCTGGCTTCAAAAGTATTTTATTTTCAAACAGAATGGAAGGACATAAAATATATCTTTTAATTTGACGTCTACCCTTCTGCTGAAAGCCATAACATTTGAGTTCTTTAAAATCTTAGAAACGATAGATAGCAAGTTATCTGTATATATGTGTGTATACATTGAGCTTTGGCATGGAAGCAGTAAAACATATAAGAAGGTATTAAATAAGAAAACTCCCAATGCTGATTAATAAAACAGTACACTGGGTTACATGGGTTTAGCTACCTTAAATGTAAAATTGAGTTCCTTTTGCTGTATCATGGTTTTCCATGAGGTGAGGAATATTCTCTGTAAAGGTGTGCATATTTTTCAGGGGAGGGGGTGGGTCATTTATATTTTGGAATAAAACATTGAACAATAGTGAAGGGAATATTGCATTGTAATGGAGTAATCTCAACTCATTCTCTGGTTCACAAAGAGATGCCAGAAAACAAAAACACTTTGCATGCCAACAAATCAGCCTGCAAAGGAAAAAGCTTTTTGCTTGGGTTTGTATAAAAGGCTGAAAATGAAGGAGTTAGTGGTTTAATGCCCAAGTGAGAATACTACCTGGAAGTATTCATGTTTTTTTTTAAAGCTTTTCTGTTTGTTTACTAATCTATTGTGAAATACAGGATATTTCACTTTTATTGTAACGGGTATAAAAAGGTAAGCTATTTTTACAATTGAGAATTGGAGCTATAAATGGAATTCAAAATGGAAAAGCACATACCCCCCTGATAGCAGGCCTTTTTCTAGAAAATAGTCTTTTTATAAAGTAGAAAAGCTAGCTTAGGAACACTGTGAGTGTGTGCTGTCGTGTCTCCTCACAACACGTTGTTTTGACATCAATGAGATGGGGGTATTGCGTTTGACAATTTAATTCTTAGCTTAGTTGTCTCAACCATAAAAATAAATGAAGTGATCCGCCTTCAAGTAGCTCAGAGACAGGGGCTGACGCCAAATGAATGGAACTCGAAGATCTTTGCTCTCTTCTTATTTTAAATTTAGATCTGAACAAGGGGGATAACAACTTGAAAATGAGAAAGCACTTAGGCAGAACAACAGTAACAACAGCTAGTTAATAAATCATTTGTTCTTTTAAATTGAGTGTATAATATTTAACATAAGGCTGTATTTTTGTAACAATGACATTATTAAACTTTGTGAATGAGCAATTATTAAATGATTATGGGTGCATACCCTTACATACATAGGTGCATACATCTCGGGGAGTTCAAAAAGCTTTGTTCCCACTTTATAGCCAAAAGTGTTTGTGGCTTTTGCTGAAAATGACACACACAGTATTGGTCACTGGTATGTGCAGCTACAGTTATTCTTTTGTGTTGTACAGAGAGCCTTGTCTGTCATTGAACAAGTTTAGTCCTTTCCTATTTCTGTACAAGACCTTTGGAAACAAGGTTAGAGGGATGATTCTCATGATTGTTCTTAAAACAAAATTGCTGCTAGGACTTCAAAATACATTTAAAATATTTTTTTCCTGTAAAAAAGGCTGTATAAACTGTATCATAAGGCCAAATCTTTGTAGAAATGCTAAGATCTGAAAATGTACCATGTGAATAATGTGTCCACGTGATATAGGCAAAATTGAGATGACCTGTGCCTCCTTCACCACAACAAAACTGTTTAGTAAGCTTTTTTATGCTAGTGTGGATTTTTCAATGTCACTAGTAAAAACTGCTTGTAATTTGAGGTTCTCACAAAAACAGCCTGTAGTTTGTCCTTGCAGTATTGTAGACAGCAGTACAGTGATGAAATACCTGGCTGGCCAGGAGTGGAATTGAGTTTTTAGTATTGAGTTTGCTATCCACATGCTGGCTGCTCAGAATAATATGGACTCGGCTTCATTCAAGGTTGATATTTGGTTAAATATGGTGATATGGTGAAACCTAGGGATGTTCTTTGAGTGGGATGGCGAAAATGTCATTTGAAACCATAAAGTAAAAAAAAAGGGCAAAGAGTGGCTCCTAAACAAATTGGGGCAGTACCCAATGAAAGGCACACTGAAATGGCACACATCTGCCTCTGCCTCCAAATGAGATGAAGTCCTTAACAAAGCCGCTGTTGTCGGAACTCATTTTGTCCCCGTTCTTTCTCCGCATGATGACTCTTCAGTGTCATTTCTTCAAAATTGGGCCATTATTGCACATAGTCTGAATGGATTCAACACTGCAAAAATTGATACCTTTGCAAAATGCTACTCTCTCTAGCAACCATTCTTGGCATCAGAAAGG